>NC_062222.1:120625939-120770939 GCF_902686445.1 Sciurus carolinensis
TGTAAGTATGATTTATGAGGTTTGCATGACAAAACCACCTAATGATGCATTTCTTGGAATTACTTCATCAATGGATGTGTGACTGTGTATCAAAAGCTAAAATATATTTATATTGTTTTTTTCAATTGTGCACTAATAGTAATTTTGTAATAAAGTCCAGAAGAATGTTTTGATTTGTTTACATTTTGAGTCTAGTGGTCAGAGGAAATATTTTAAAATTGTACGTGTTGCAGAATAAAATAGGATGATCTACAAGACTTAAAACCATGAAAATATGCTAGGATAAAACTCATGGGGTGGGGTAAGAAAACAAATAATAGTACAAAGAGATATAAGAACAACACAGAGTTTCTGTTTTTTTTTTTTTCCTTTGTTGCTGAGCTGAGGATTGAACCCAGAACCTTGTGTTTGCAAGGCAAGCACTCTACCAACTGAGCTATCTCCCCAGTCCCAGTTTCTGACTGTTGAAAGCAAATTTTCTCTGTGATATTTTTAAAAATGGGTGGTGGTGGGTGACAGATCTCTAGGATGCTACTGAAGTAAAATTCATGCAATCTGTTTAAAAGAGTCCCACAACTTTGCTATTTTCAAGTATCAATTTTTATAACATATTGTGAGTCCTTTACAACCATTTAATCTTGAATAGAAATGGTAAATTTAAGTTTAGGTAAATTAAGATTGGGTCAGGAGATACAATTTTCAAAATTCCTTTTTAGGGAGTTTTAGAAAGAAAAAAAAAAAAAACAGAAACCTGCTTATTTGGTTTCTAAGAATGGACATGTAGTGGGTTGTGTGGAAGCAAATGACCTTGACCCCTGTACCTGATCTCCCATTCAGACTCCCGCTGTGGAAGAAGAGTGGTCAGATCTGCAGGACACAGTCAGCCAGTACTGCCCTTCCTCCTACTTTGCTTGATTCTATTAACCACTCCAGGTGTATCAAATACAGCATTTATAGAAAGTACCCAGGCATATTTTAATCACTTTATAAATATTATCTTCTTTAAACCTCACAGAAAACAATATGAGGTAGGTACTGATGTTATTCCCACTAAACAGATGAGAAATTAAGGCACAGGGAGATCAAGTAACTCCATAAGGGTCAAACAGCTAATAGATGATATATCTGGGACTCCTTTTGTGTTGATCTGTTTTGTAAAATAGAAGCAAAACCAAATTATTCTATTCTCTGTGCTCTGTGGATGCTGATCAGACTTATTTTGGCCCAACATGCCCTAGTAGACCAAACGTCTGTTTCTATTCAAGTATTTCCTGGCTACGTAGAGTAGATTTACCTGTGGGTATCCTAAGAATCCGGTTTTGAGCTGCAGATGGAATTGAATTTCAGTGACCTGTTTATTGACACTGGCTTTTGCAGCCTGTGAGTCATCATCTAAATGCCTTATTCAGAAGCCTAGGTGGCGCTGACTGAGGAAGGCTGGATGATTAGTATTGCAGGTCACTCATAAAAGGCCTCAAACCAGAAAGCATCAAACCATCCCAAGAAATTATTTTTCCTGGCCTCCTCCACACGACCTCATAATTCCCATTTCAGATGTCTGGAGTGGCAAAATGCTCTTATGGTTTCCTCTACAGCAATGAGGGAAACAAATTAGGCCAACGGTGGCACAGTTGAGGAGAGAAGCCACTTTCCGGCCAGCTCCTGCCACCCTCTTCCAAACGCCTTCACGGAGCTTGCCACCCAACACAGGCGGAGGGTGTGAAAGAGGTGGCAAGAACTTTGAGGGTGAAAAATACCTGAAGAAGTCTGCCACTTTGCAGAAGGAAAACCGCTTTGAAAAAACCACCGCCTCCTGGGGAAAGTCATCCCTCCCCACACCACAATGGAGCTATCTAGAAACAAGTCCTGCTTTTCCAGAGAGCTTGGTGTCTGTTGCTATGCTTTCGGGCAAGCCATAAGTACTTTGGGGCATCTCTAGGAGATTTCAACGTCCCTAATGTCATGTAGAACATTCAGAGATTTGTGCCACCCCCTGCCTTGTCCTGGACTTGGCTTCCCCACACACACCTACCACAGACTGATGAAAACTCTCTCCTCTGGCCAAGCTTCACCCTGGCTTCTGAGTCCTCCACTTGACTAGGCCTGACCTTGTGCTTCCTTCTCTGTCCTCGCAGAAGAAGAATCCTGCTTAATCAGATTAGCAAAAGTCTCCCACCCTTGGAATCTGCCCACTGTCCGTGGCTTGTCACCCAGGGCTTGCCTTCAGCAATCCTGTCAAGTCAGTTCTAGTAGAAAGACCCTGTCTCGAGGTCGCCTCCTGGCAGTTGTCCACCCACTGACCCCCGCCTTGCTCCTTGGTGGTAAACCTCTGCTTTTCATGTTGAGGCTGGAGTTGAGCTTCAACTCTCTACCCCAGTCTAAGACCCCTTTGCCATGGACCCCATACCTGCAACCACGGCGCCCCTTGAATAGAGTCTGCTTCGCTATCTCAAGTGTTTGGACAAGTTTGATTTCTTTTTCTTTTACAGAACTAATCATGGGTGGAGAGTCCTGCTTTACCACCAACCAGACTTAACACTGCTAGAAAAATTTCCCAAAACTTCATCCCTCATCCACCTCCCACCAAAGATTAAATTTTCTTCTTTTTCCCATTTGTTGGGAGCATTGAAACACAGGACTGGAGAGAAAAACTTTGATTTGGAAGCGTTATGCAAGGTGACAAGCTGCTAGTGGCACTGGAGACCCGGAGCTGCAGAGGGGAACAAAGTCACCAAGGGGCACCTGAGCTCTGGACCTGCCCTGATCCTGCCCCATCCAAAGGTGTTGAACCATAAGCTGGGGCTGAGGTAAGGGAAGGAACCAGAATTTTCCTTGTGGACTAAGGACATAGAAAGATGGGCAGCAACCTTGAGTGTGGACAGTGGAGGAGTGTGAAGTGGTGCTGGGGGTTTTGAATTGGGTCCTCTTTAATTTTGTTTTGCAAGACCCAAGTCACAGATGGAATACGCTTTAGAATTTTGCTTTGGCTATTTAGATTGTGCTTCTCTGGAAGTGACTTTGTGCTGATACTCAGCCAGGCGCGCAGAGCTGCAGTGATAAAGAGACTCAGGACAGAAACGTCAACATAATTAAAAACACATTTTCCATTGATCAAATAACTTTTTAGGGTTTCAGGAGAGAGATGGTTACTGGTCGTGTTAGGCTGTTGTACTGAAATGACTGGGGGGAGATAGAGGACATCATGTCAGCTTATCTGCTGTCAAACCCCTCCTTCCTCCGCGCCAAGAACAGCCAATTTGCTGGGTCACGCCCAGTCCATTTCCATATTATGCTGGTTTTAAGAATCACATGAGATCTGGGAAACTTGTGTATTATAGTGTGTTCCACATTATAGGTACTGGAGAAATGTTTATTAAGAATTATAGATTCAAGTTCAAATGTAGATGCATTTTTATTGAAGCAAGGAAGCCCTAACTTGTTTTCAAATGAGTGTAACATATTACAAATGCATGTATTATTTTGAACCCACATCTAAGTTAGTTCAAAAGTATATAAGGAATATCTTGCTCAGTTTTTTTTTTTTTAATTAGGCTGAACAAATGCATTTTTATGAAATGACTCTGGGTTCCAACAGGGCTGCGCCTCCCTGACTCTCCCCACTGTTGGGATCGAATGTGTTTCCATAATGCTCATTTATTCATTAAAGAAGAATCTGAGGCCTTACTCCATGCAGGGCAGTATGTCCTACTTGGCAAAGGGCTACTTTCTGACTACTGGGTAGGGCCCCCAGGTTTACAAAGTACTTCCACATGCATTATTTTATTTCAACTGCACACTGCAGGCAAAGTACATGTCTTCTGCTTTTTTTTTTTTTTTTTTTTTTTAATGCAAAAAGGTACAAAGTGCTTCCAGAGGCACATCTAAAAGGATTGGAGGTGACATTTGAACTTGGGGCTTCTGACTTTCCATGTTGTCCACTCTTTTTGCATCCCATGTGTTAGGGCTGAACTGTGTCCCCCATAACTTATGCACTGAAGCTTTAATCCCCAGTTCCTCTGAATATGGCTGTTTGGGGACATAGGGCCTTGGGAGAGGAAATTAAGGTTAAATAAGGCGGTAAGAGTAGGACTTAATCCAATGTGACTGGTGTCCTCACAAGAAGAGGAGAGAGATACATTGGGGATGGGCACATAGAAGGACCACAGGAGCGCACAGTGAGAAGGGGGTTACCTGAGAACAAAGGAGAGAGGCTTCGGGAGTAAACAGCCCTACTCTCACCTTGATCTTGGACTTCACCGCTAGCACCATGAGAAAATCAATGGCTATTACCGAAGCCAGTGTCTGTGGCATTTTTGTTATGATAGCCCAAGAGGACGAGGTACAGTGGTACTTATCTCATTCCAGTACTGGCAACATCAATGGCTCCGACTGAACAAAAAGAAGGTCTAATTTCTTATCACGGGATTTAGCATAAGCTGAGCATCATCAGTCCCCTAATCCAAATTTGAAATGCTACAAAATTGAAGATTTGCTGAGTGTGTTGGGCAGTGGCTCTGGATCTACAGTGGGCCCCAGTCCACACTGGTAACTGGGGAATTGGGCTTCTTTCTTCCAGGAGGAGCCTTAAAAGATTTCAAGAGCAAAATATAGTAATTGTCTCACTTCCCACCCACAGGCAGCCAGCTGGCAAGTGGAGATGACAGCTCTCAGTGACACCCTTGGGCCTCCCCAAATATCCAACACTGAACCAGTGGCCATACCTGGTTTTGCTTCCCTTCACCGTCTTTGGAGTACACGGCTACCTACGAGGCCCCAAAGGGTGCGCTCCCCACTGGTCGCTGGCGGGTGTTGGCGCTTGAATTAGAGGCCGGGCTCGGGCAGCTGGAATGCTTCCTGTTGCTCCACCCTGCCGGCGGCACGTGAGGCCTGACCACAAGACAGGCAGCAGGCCTTTTAATCCTGCACCCAAGCCTTGGCTTCCAAAATCTGATCCTCCAAAATTTGAGCTTATGTAACTTATTTGTTTATTTTTAAGCCAGTCCTGTCCAAGTTGAGAACATTTAAGACTCCCTTTTAGAGGAAATTTGGAACCCAACATTATCATTAACTAAATCAGCAAGCAAGAGTCCTGTAAAAATACCAAGCTGTCCAGCTCTGAGAAATTATATCGCCCTATTCCCGGTGGAATTACAATGCGTGTTGGTTTCTTTGAAAATTGTTCCTGGGATTTCACTTTTGTCTCTCTCTTAAACCGTAGCTGCAGGCTAAAGGCCTGAGTCCACGGGGCCTGAGACTTTCTACTCGGTAGCTACCCGGCCATGCGACAGGGGCCATGCAGTCCTTGCTCTGTAATTGGCTCCAGGGACTCCACTAGGTCAGAGGCTGGGGCTTCTGGAAGACACAGTGCTCTTTGCAGAGCATGGACAAACCAAAACCATGAGAAGACACCCACCTTTGGGTGAGACCAGATGCCATTTTATATTAGCTTCTCCACACGAGGAAGCAGGTGCTATGTGAGGGAGCGGCTGACTGTTATTTCTATCAGGGAAAACACTGGAAACAGTCCACATGTTCAGCGAGGGGAGAATAGTTAAATAAATTATAGCCATTTTCAATGTATCCAATGAAAGATTCATCAAAGTCATGCAGCATCTTTGAGGAGTCTTTTATGACATGAGAGAAGTGTTTATGATTTGTTAGGTTAAAAAACATTAAACAAAAGTCATGCTTGAAGGACAACAACTAATCATGCTTATTATATGTCCTTAGGAAACACACCTTGATTTCAGGAGAGGTTATATGTCTGCGTGATGGGGTTAGGGGTTAGTTTTTATCATTCTTTTTATACTTTGCAGTATCTTCAAACCTTCCTACAGTAAGCATCTATTTCTTTGTCAGAAAATAAAATAAATAGAAGGTAGCTCGTGACGGCGGATTTGAGTTCACATTTTCCTTAGATACTATTTTCTTTGGTCCCTATTAACCTTAGTCCAAAAAAGGGTAAAGGTCACCACTAGGTGCCCCAGAGACCTTACTGCAAGTTAGGGGGAACTCCAGGTGAGATCCAACATAGGTCTCTGTCTCTCTGTCTCTCTCTGTTTTTTGGTTCCTCCAGTGAGGGGCGGTGGGGAGAGGCTAGGATCTAAGATGAGGAGGGTAAGATGTTCCCTGGGGCACAGACACAGAGCAACTCCCCCCTGGGACTGCATGCCCTATACAGATTCCTGTGTGTAAACTCACAGAGCCAAACCAATCTCAGAAGGAAAGCAGGCTAAAGGGAGCTTTGCATCTTCCAATACATCCCAAACGAAGAAAGAGCTCTAATAGAACGCCCTCCCTTCCTCCTCTTCCTGCAGCCTCTGCTCCCCTAAAACAACACGGACTGAAGTGCAGACAGACATCTCCTAGGCCTGGCCAGGCAGCCCGGTTCAGGCAAGGCTATGG
This sequence comes from Sciurus carolinensis, assembly GCF_902686445.1. Lineage (NCBI taxonomy): Eukaryota > Metazoa > Chordata > Mammalia > Rodentia > Sciuridae > Sciurus > Sciurus carolinensis. The sequence goes on from NC_062222.1 coordinate 120,632,345, forward strand.
GGCTGCACACGCCTCGCCTCTCGAGCCAACAGAGGCTGGACTTGCTCCCCAGGCCAGCCCATCTCTCCAGCCCTTGTGGGTTTCCTCCATGGGCGTAATGAGTGTAACACGACTCGAAGCTCCTTTTAGAGCAGTGTGCTCGTGACCTCATCTGCCACTGCCACTGTAGGACAGTGTGGTGTTGAAGGGGGCTTGGGAGTGGAAGCAGAAACCCTTTTTATCTTAAGAGTGTTTGCAAGAGTGGAAGGGTCTTTTAGCTACCAAGCATGGCAATGATTCAATTCAATTACACCTACCAACTGTTTCCCAAGTGATTATCCACATTATAAGCCAGGCATCCAAGAAATACCCACACTCCTTAGAGAAGGCCTCAGTTTCCTCTACAAGCACCCTGTCTATCCCAAGTTTGGCTTCTTGTGTGGTGTGGTGGTGTAGAGTCAGCAGTAGTCTCAGAATCAGTGGGTCTGGTGGAAAATACCATCTCACAAACACTGCAGCTTCAGGCAGGTTGCAAAATCAAAGTCCTATTTTCCCCACCTGTGACATAGGAATGATAAAGCCAGCTTCATGGGCTTGCTCTGATTATGGTTGCTGGATTTAGAGAATAAAAGATACAGATGATCAGTTAAGCTGGAGTGCTCTAGAAACAACAGACAAAGTTATTTGTTGTTTCCTCAGTTTCTAATTTAACTGGACATCCTGCATTTTATCAGGAAACCCTGTTCTGGAGGCTGAAATAAAGGGTATTAATCAGAAAGCCCTGACCAGGTCATCATGATTGCAATTTTCTCTGTAACTTCTGCTGTCAGAGTGAGTCCCAGAGGTGGTTAGTACCTTCCCCTTCCACGTCACAGGGAAGGAGGACTCGGAGCAGGTTGGTGGGGACAAGTCAGGATGCTGAGTTATAGGTAGACATTTCGATGGTAGCAATAAGAGAGCAGGGGACTTTGCTGGTGTGTTGCTAAACCTCTGCTTAATGATCGTCTTTAAAGACCTTACCAAATAATGTCCTCCGGTTCTTTTGATACACCATGCTTGATTTATGCAAGCCTGTCAGTGTAGGAGACACTGCGGGGCCAGGAGAAATCCAGAGGGGGACACCAATCCCAGGGAACCCCCATCTTGGTGAGCATTGGGCTGGTTTCAAAGGTTGTGAATGTTAGACACAGGGACTTTCCTGAAGGTGATTTTTACAAAAAAAGGGTAAAGGTCACCACTAGGTGCCCCAGAGACCTTACTGCAAGTTAGGGGGAACCCCAGGTGAGATCCAACACAGGTCTCTGTCTCTCTGTCTCTTTCTCTTCTTTGGCTCCCTTTGAATGTCTGCGCCGTGTGGCCTCCCAGAACATGCATCCCCTCTCACTTAAGCTCCCCAGCTCGTGGGGTGGGGTGGGACAGGTGGCGGGTGGCTGTCTGGCCTCTGTGTGCATCAAAGCTGATCAGGCGCCCCCAGGACTTCAGGGTGTAATTTTCCTCTTCTGAATGTGAATTCCAGGCCGGGAGCTCAGCTGTCGTTGGCTTCAGGGGATTTTTCCACCAGAACTGAAATCAGCGCCAGGAAGGCGTGGATCTGCAGAAGGCATTCTCCGGGCTGTTCCAATGCACTTGCTCTTTTGTTCAGGGGTGAGAAGACGGTGCCTTTCGCCACAGCCAAAGAGTAAATTCTTGAATTTCTTTGCAGCAAGAAAATGCATGAAGAAAGAGTATTTTGCTGCATTTCCTAATCCCTGCCATTTCCCCCATGTTCCCATCTGCCTATTATTTACTAAATAATTTTAAGTTTTAGGGTTTAAAATCATTTATTCGTTTTCAGCTCTCTATATAAAATCTAGCATGTGATATGCTCTAAAATATCTCCCCCCCCATGTGAAGATAAGTCTGTTTGAATTTTAAAATGCTCATCTTGTATCTCCTAAAAGCAATGTTCCCAAACCACCCTGCTGCATGAAGCTCTCTGAAGAGACTCCCACCCGGGGTTCCCGTCCAGTTAGTAACAGCGGGACCTGAAGGCGCTTGCTCCATGTGGGCACAGGATGAGGGACTTGTGCGCATGTGTCAGCTCCTCCATCCTCCCAGCTCCTTAAAGCACACATTTTCCTTGACCCCATGTACAGATGTGGAAACTGACTTACAGAGAGATGAAGTGAAGGTCATATCACTAGGACGTGAAAGCCAGATTGAAACCCTAGCAATAGAAGTTCGGAGTCCCCGCAACTATCTCTTGCCAACCTTTTGGAAATAAACACAGGTATGGCTACTGCTCTTGCCAGGAAAAAAATCTAGTGATGAGCCTGTTGAAAAATAAGTTCATTCAGTACTAAATGGCAAGCCTGTCCTTCCCTAGACTTCAAATGCAATGTATGCAGTTCCCAACTTGCAGCGGGCCGGGTTCTCAAAGTTCATTGAAAAGCAATTTCCCAGTTCCTTCCCCAGGGCCTCCTGTGTTGCTCCGCTCACCTCTCTCCCGTGACGCTTGCTCACCACTGTTCTCTCTCAGTCCCTTGCACAGCTCTCTCCTTCCCTGGGGTCCAGGCTGCTCAAGGGACCTTGCCTTTGTAAATGCAATGTGCCCAGAACTTAACACAGTGCCCAGTCCACAGAGCCCAAAGTGTACTTGCATTGCACTGGATTACAAGTCATTAGTTTGGAATGATTTGCCCAAAGAAATTCTTTACCATGTCTTTGAAGTGGAAGTGCTATGTTTCCAACGAACCCACAAATGTTTATTTAACCCATTTCCTCTCCTACCCGGGGTACTGCGAGTTATCTGGAGCTGTGGGTGGAACAAGAGGCAGGTGGGGGAAAGATGGGAATCTTCCTCCTCTTTCCCGGGTGTGGGGTGAGATCTAGGTGAAATCTTACATAGGTCAGAGATCATCTTGGACTCCCTCCAAACTGCCTCGCATCTATGAGCACTGCTGTCTCCAAGCCTCAGACTCAACCCCACTGTGGTTCCTCAGCCCATCTTGCCCCAAATAATCTACTTGCCCTCCTCATCAGTTAAAATCTCCATTCCCTGAGTACAGCTGAATTTGGTCGAATTTCAGTAGGAAAGCAACTGGATGCAGTTAGTCCTTGCTAATTTGCTGATTTCCCCAAATATTTCACCACCCCCCTTCCGCCTCCTAGGACAGGTGCGTGACTCCTCATAGCAGTGGTTAAGACTGTGCAATTTAGAGACAGACCTGGCCTTGAATCCTGGTCCCAAGTTATGTGGTTTAGGTAGAGTGCTGTAATGTCTCTGTACCTCAGTTCCCTCATCTGTAAAATGGGAGTAGTTGGAATTACAAAGAGAGAGAGTACTTTTAGAACACTTAGCATCACATCACATATCGGGCACAGTTCTAAGGAGTTTTTAATTATTTTTTAAAATATTTTTTTAGTTGTCAATGGATCTTTTATTTTATTTTTTTTATATGTGGTGTTGAGTATAGAACACAGTGCCTCACACATGCAGGCAAGGGCTCTACCACTGAGCCACAACTCCAGCCCCCAATTTTTTAGTTATTGATTCGCCTGTCTTCACTACAACTTCATGAAGCAAATATTCTTATTGGCTATTATTAAGGAAAGTTACATAAAGATTTCTAATGGTAAATTGAAATTAATTACTATTTATTCCCTGCCTTCCTTTCTCCAAAAATTCTTTGAAGCTATGATGCCATCTTGATAAAATTTTCTGGCAGTATGGATGGGAGAGGACAATCATTCCTGGGAGGAGATTTTCAGGGCCAAGAGGGATCACCCATGGTTGAAAATTTGTCCTGAGAGTCCATTCCCTTATGTGGGTCCTGCTTCCACAGCTTCTGCCCTCCCTCTGCCCCTGAATGTGCAGCATCTGCAAGTGGTCCAAGTTTTTCTTTTCTTTTTTTCCATCCCATTCTTTCCTTTTTAATTTTTTCACACAGCCCACGGCAGCTGCAGGGTGGTGGGGGCTGGCGAATGGTGGCAGCTGTTTGTATGTATGGGACCTCTGTAGTCTTTCTTTGTGAGCCAGGGGCCGTCTGTACGTATCACCAGCTACCACCTGGCAAGACATTTGGTTCCATCTATGTTGTTTAAATGTTTGCTGCATGATGTCATAAGTGAGAAGGATGGGAGGAACTTCAAGATGTTGCTTTCTAACCCCTCACTGTCCTCTGGTTACGCTAAAGCCTTCTGGAGAAGTTTATCCTCCTGCTTAGCAGACAGCTTCCGATCTGCTCCCCAGTCCTTTCCACTCACCCAGTGCAGAGGTCTTAGAGCCCTGGGGGTCTCTAACTTGACAGTGTAGCCAAGAGGCGGAGCGTGCCAAAGCAGAAGGCAGGTGGCGGGCTGGCCGTGGGGCTTCTTGTGATTGGGCAACTTCACTTCCCTGGCCTCGGTTTCCTCCTCTGTCAAGCTCAGGCGGATGGACTCCCTCTGCCCCTCCTGAGCACCAGGGCTCTGATTCTCTGATTAACTCCCTGGGACAGATGGCTGTTCACACTTTCTAGTGTTACCTCATGGTGGACAGTCCATTGTGACTGCTTTAAGCTTGTTCCAGTGTTGCCTCTTCCTTAAAACTGAGAATTTTCCCCTTATTTTAATTATACATTTTTTGATGCAATTTGAGATTCTGTGGTTGTTCTTGGGACTGCTGAAAATATGGATAGAATTCTACCCCATATTTCTGTTGCAGTGATATCTTATATACTATACAGTGTCTACATTTTAACCTAGATGGTTATTTTCAAAGGCTTAATATCAATTTTATATATATAATATCAATTTTATATGTATATATACACATATATATAAACTCAAAGGTGCTTAATCACTGAGCTAGATCTCCAGTGCTTTTTAGTCTTTATTTTGAAACAGAGTCTCACTAGGTTGCTCACAGCCTTGCTAAATCATGAGGCTGGCTTCAAACCTGCCTTAGCCTCCATAGCTGCTGGGATTACAGGCATGTGCCACCACACCTGGCTCATACTCTATTTTTTTAATAATATTTATATTTAAGAGCTATTCCAGATGAAACCAAACATAAAAACAGGAGGGGAAATAATGCTCATTTTTACATGTGCAGAGATTCAGGATGAATGAGCTTACATGCCTTCAATAATAACTCACAGTTACTAAGTGCAGGAGTTACGACCCCTTGATCCAAAACCTAGTTCTCAAGTCATGAGATCAAGTTTTTTGCAGAAACCACCAGCACTGCCACCCAGTAACACCACCCCTGGCTCAATTCTGCTACCTGCTGGGCACCTGACTCTGTGAACAGTGTCTCTTGCCTTTGAAGCAACCATGCAAGGAAAACATTATCATTTGCAGGTTAGTGATGGGAAAAATTGAGTTTCAGATAAATGAGGCATTATGGATTTGCTTTCTGGAGGCGTCAGACCTGAGATGGTTCTTTTGATGGTTCTGCCTCTTGGCTTAAGTACGCATCACCCCAAATGAGACTCGATGTGGTCTAATCTTCAGAGATTTTGGGGTCTTGTGAAAGTACAGTGAACATGTTGCGTCATGTTCAGTCAACTTGCACCTCGCTCACCGCTCATAAATTTTCCTGCCATGCACCATTCTGTCTCATTTCTTTTCTAGATTTTATTTTTATTCTTTAGAAATTTTTTTTATCATTTTTTCCTGGACCCTTAAAAGATCTCTGCTTTGATTTTAAGGGATGCACATTTAAAATGAATCTGGTGTTCTTAGAATTGGAGTGGCGTCCAGTACAAGAGTGGATCCTCGCTTACCTTCCCCTTTGCTCGTGCAGATGTGTATCCCAGGATTGTTCTGCACTCACTCATAGTCCATTTTCTTGATCACTTTGCATACCTAACCCCTGCCCAGTTTGTGTCTGTGTAATTCCTTTCTGATCTTTTGTGCTCTAAACCCATCCCCTACCTCCTGCTCTGGTGGCTACTGCTCAGAGCTTGGAAGCTACTGAAATTGTTTCCTAAACACCCAGTATACAGTAGGTGCTCAGTAATTGTATAGTTAGGGTAGGCATGCATGAATGAATGAGTGCATATGAGTGAATATTACTAATCTCCCAATAGCTTATGATTTTGAGGATAGTAGGTATGTTGGGGCTCTTCTCTGTCCCCCACAGAGCCTAGTATTACGCTTCCAGAAAGGATCCTGCTTTCAAATAAACAACTAACTTGGTCACTGTCACCAACCTACAGATGTATTTCTGGAGGAACTTTTAAAAAAAGAACATCTAAAACCTTAAATACTTCCAAGGTACCAAGACTGTTTTTGATTCCATGTGTTTCTCTCAAGCCTAAGTAAAGGAAAGTATGGAGTTAGAAGAACCCAAGGCAAGGTGAAAGGGCTCAGGAAGAAGCAGTGTTGTGGCTTAAGGAACTGAGAAGAGCATGGTGCTCCTGAAATAGGCAGCTTGGCCCTTCCGGGTTGGGCTTGGTCTTCCCTGAGTCAGAACCCTCCTGTGCAGAAGTTTAAATGGCAGAGGAGATGGTGAACTGGCCACACTTTGGGATGGCAGTGGTAAAAAGCAAATTCATAAGTCATGAATAAAGTATATTAGATATTTTGGGCACCACAACACAAGTACTTTCTTATAGGAGTCACTCACCTCAACACTGCTGGATGGAGCAGCCCAATCATCTTGAAGAGACCTCTCAATGCAGGCTCCTCTGGGAGGCTCAGCCTTAGAAAGAGAGTCTCTTCCACTGGAGTCTGCTGGCCACTCTGCCTGGCAGTAAAGGAAGTGAAAATGTCAAAACAAAGAGGAAGAAATTCAACATTCTCTCTAAGGGTAGAACTGCAGACACAAGCCCTTTTCCCCACTTGCGGGTTGGAGGATTCAGAAGTGCTTTGATTACAGAGAATATCTGGAAGGAGAAACAAGAATAAAACTTTCTTCCTTCTTGCTTTTCCTCAGAATATCCTCAATTCTGAGGTCTCATAGTTTTTAAAGAAATAAAAACAGCCTAGGAAGCAAATCACAGAGAGAGAAGGAAGATAAAGGATGCATGCGATAGCTGCTTTAGGGTAATTTGGTTTTCTTTCATGGTTAGTGGCTGCCTTTATGTTCTTGACTTCAGTTGTTTCTGTTGAATTGAAATCACTGAGTGACTATCTGATTTCCCCATCCTAGATGAAGACTTCATCATCATTTGGGCAAGATTCTCTGTCTTCTAGCTCTGGTAGCTGAGGTACAATGAGGTGTGGAAGTCCCACGAACCCATGACATGGTAAATGCCATGATGTCATTCTCCTGACCTTAATCTCTTGAATAGGTGTTGCACCCACAAACCACATAGCTGTGTCCTTCCTAGTCCCTCTTCATCTAGATGCTTGTCATCCCGATAGGACACTGCCTCCGGAGTGGGGCCTGGAGGATGTGCTGGCTGTGGATGGATGTGGACTGGACTGCTATCTCCATCCAGAGGCCGGGCATCCTGCGACGGCTACTGGTCCATTCAGTGTATGGTTGTTGGCCTCTGCTCTGGAGACTGATGTGCAAGGTGCCTGAGTCCTGCCACTTAATAATGGTGGGACTTGGGCAAGTTACCTAGTCTCTCTGTGTCTCAATTTGTTCATCTATAAAAGACGGGATAAAAATGACAACTTTCCTTAGATGATGGTTAAGATTAAATAAATACTGGTGAAGTGACTAGGCCTGTGCTGGGTAGGTGATGGGTCCTCAGTAAAGGTTATGATTGTTATTATCATTATAAGGTCTGATTGCATCTTTACCTGTCCAACCACCATGTCACAGGATTATAAAAATCAAGTGACATCAAACACATGGCCACTTGAACAAAAAGAATGAATGAATTAGCTGCACAATTGGGCAGGACTTTTCTGGCTCTTTCTAGCTTTTCTTGGGTAACTTTGTGGATTCACTGGCCTGCTGTAGGGTGGCTGGTTTGTCCTGATTTTTCTGGCACTTTGCTGGTTTTGGTGTGGAAAGTCCCAGAACCTGTGAAACCACTGTTACAGGCAAACTGGATGGTTGGTTACCCTAGGCCTCTGAAAGTGTCACTACTTTCAGAAAACATCAATGATCAACCAACCCCTTGGGCATTGCAGTTCCCTGTCCTGTGTCTCCTACTCCATGCCACTAGTAGGGAGTGAACTGGAGTGTGTGCCACAGTGTTGATCATTTGCACCAATTCGTCTTTCCTCATCACCTCCTCTGGCTGGGATGCTTCTGATTTTATTCTTTCATTCACTCACTGAATGGCCAGGAATGCTGGCCTGAACCCCAGTTCACCAAAATGGGGACAAATCTTGATAAGCTGAAGCCAAGCATGTAAGTCTAGTCTATTCGTGCATTTATTGCAGGATACCTGAGACAGAGATTCATAAAGCATGGAGGCTCTTTTTGGCTCATGGTCCTGGAAGTGGGAGGTCCAGGGCATGGCGGGGGCCTTGTGCTGCTTCAGCTTATGGTGGTGAGCAGGACACGTGGGTGCATGCAAAAGAGGCATACATGAGGGGAACTGCATTACAGCACATGAATCATGAGTTACTTGCTTTCATGGTGACAGATCCTGTCCTGAGAGAAAGGCATTGATCCCTCCTGACAGCCTATCACCTCTCAAAGGGCTGCCTCCCAACACCAGCACGAGGGTGACCAAATTTCAACGTGAGTCTCAGAGGTGACAAATCATATTCAAACCACGGCATCCCGTTCCTGGGAACTGAGCTGGCAGAGGATGTGGTACCACTGGGGTGGCATTATTAGTTGTTCAATGCTTTGGTGAGGAATGATGAGATGCTGTCCATGTGTCCCTCCTCCCCATCCCAGGACTCCTGTGCACAGCCTCCTCATGATCCAGCTACTAAAAGGTGAATGTCTCGCACCACAGGGAGACTTCTGGCTCCTGGCTCCAGGCCTCCAGTTTTACTGGGTCAATGTCCTCAACTTTGGTCTTATATTTTGTAGACTATCTCACCTGAGAGGGATCTATTTCTGAGAATAGGTGGCAACCCCAACAGCTCCATCCACTTCCCTGGGGGCAGTGACCCCAGTGGCAATACCCAGGGCCTAGGCCAGGGTGAAGCTGCTGTGCTTCTGTTCATAATGGCCGACACATTGAAGTCTTTGCCAGGCAAGTTTCCATGCTGTGATTCTGGGCACAGCCTCTAGTGCACTAGTCTTTCAAGAGATGCAACCTTTTAATAAGTTCCTTTTCTGCTTAAATCACTATGCCAGTTAGCTATTGCATGTATTATACCACCCTAAACTCAGTGGTATAGAACAATAACCTTTTATATAGCTGTGAGTCATCAACTGGGCTTGGCTTACCTGGGTTCATCTGTGCATCTGCAGTTGAGGGTCAGGTTGACTGGGAGTAGCTGTTCTGAGATGACCTCGTCCCAAACAAGCTGGGATGGCTCATTTCTGGTCCATGTGGTCTATAACCTCCAGCAGGTAAACTCAAGCATCAGGTCACAAAATAATGGCAGAATTCTGAGGGGAAAACAAAGAAGTGTGCAAAATAGCATAAGGCCCAGTCTCAGAAATGGCACGATGTCACTTCTGTCCATTCTGTTTGTCAAAATAAGACATAAACCCAGCCCAGATTTAACAGCTGGAGAAATGGACTCTGCCTCTGGTACCATGAGCATAGGTACAGGGAGAGCAGTAAATGGAAACATCTTTGCCTGTTACCACAGTCGTCTAGAGCTGATATCAGAAGTCCAACTTGTACTACGTGGCCAGTGGAAGATGAGGGAAGAAGAGATGGAAGGAAGCCAATTCCCCACAACTGACTGAAGAACTGGGGCAGATCTGTCTGGTGGACTGCCTCAATTCTGAGAGCCACGGCCTGGCTGGAGGAAGATACACATGAAGAAGACTAGGAAACGTCATTAGCTCCACTCAGCTTCCCTTGAGGTTGGAAGCGTACACGATTCCCCCCATGCTTTCTCCTTCTGCTCCAGAAATCAGTCTTGCTCTAGAAGGCAGCTTCTCCCTCAGCCTCTTTCCCAGAGACAAGAAGGAACCGTCTCCCCTACTCCACGTGGACTTGTACAATATCTAAACTTATGAGACTCTGGGATGTGGGTGTTGTTGGTTAATTGCATGACTAACTATCCTATCCTGTCTAATACAGTACCTTATGAAGCACTAGTCCTGGGAGGCAAAACTTAAAATAAGTTTTGTAGGTAAATAAATTTGGGGTCAATGGGAAACTACTGATTGTCTTTGGTGTTTGCTCTCCCTTTGTCACTTTGGTGATAGGACATTGAGTTTCAGTTGTGCACTTGGGTACTTCACTGGAGATTGCTTTTCCTAGCTTGCCTTGTATCTGGTTGGGTGTCTGTGTTAATCAGCTTCCTGCTACTGTAACAAATGCCTGAGAACATAAACTTACAAAGAAAAGGCTATTTTGTCTCATGGTTTGAGGAGTTTCAGTCTCTGATCAGGTAGATGCATTGCTTTTAGGCCTCTGGTGGGGTTGCTGGATGGCAATCGTGGGAGCTAATGGCAGAGCAAAACCATTTGCTTTGTGCCCAGGAAGTGAAAGAGAGAAAGAATAGACTGGAGTCCCACAATCCCCTTCAAGGGCATGTCCCCCAATGACAAGACTTCTTACTAGGCCCCACTCTTTAAAGTTCACATTATCACTATAGTCACTCTAGAGAACAAGTCTTTAACACATGGCCTTAAAAGTACATTCCAGACCCAAACTATAGCATTCCACATCATTGAGTTCTGGCCAGTGGGATGGAGCACAAGAGATGTATGTAGTTTCCATGTTATCTCCTTAAAGGGAAAGCTTTTTGCACAAGACTATTCCAGGTTCTCCTGCCTGAGACATGGTTACTGCTGGTGCCATCTTGGAAGACATGTGTTGAGAATGGAGGAGCCATTTGACCAGCCTGTATCACTCATCTCTATACCAATATCTGAAAGAGAAATTAATTTCTATCCTATGTGAGCCACTGTGCTTTACCGTCTCTTTGTTATAGCAACCTAGGGCATACCCTAACTAATATACTATATTTTCCTTTTGGTCATTCATGGGACACTAGAAAGGAAACTTATGGGTCTAAGATATCCTGTGGTAAAGAAAGCAGTTCAACTCTTATTTACCAAGGAATCCCTCTTTGGTGGAACATTTACACATATCTCCCCCACCCCTGCCTCTGGGAAATGTTTCTTGCAGAGACAGCCCTAATGTAAATTTGCTCTTTGGGAAGTGCTGAAATAGATTTGTCTTGCTGACTGGCAAAGGGTGTGCAATGACTACTTCTAATGACTACTAATAAGGGGCACGATGCCATCCAACTCCTCCCCAGCTCAGCTTCCACTGCTTTCTTCTTGGAAAAGAAGCCAGGTGATAGGAGAAACAGGAGCATGGACAAAAACAAGCCTGGACTTGATTCAAGACTTATGACCTTAGACATCATTGTTCATCTCTCCAGGTCTCTTCCCATTTGAAGAATGAAAACATTTCATGGGGACCTTATAATAAAACACTAGCACATAAATGTCTGGTTCTCCCTTCTGTTCCTCTGTGCCTTCTCCATGCAATTTACAGGGCCTCATAGAGTTCTTCTGACAAAGTTCACCCTGAGATTTCCTTTAAACCCAAAAGATAGCAAAGATCAGCTAGACAAATATTTTCCCTTGTGTTACCTGAGGGACTAAATTGAAAAAGAAACCAAGAAAGATTAAGTAAGCCTTCTTAAAAGTCACAGGGAAAATAATTACATCCTTTTTGGGCTGTAGGATATTTAGGAAGAGAAGTGACTTAGTTCCTCATCTTTCAAGGATCTGAATGGCTTTAGGCAAGTGGAGAAGAATCAAATCTGCTTGTGGGTTTTCCTGGTAGAGTCCAGGATGACACATGACTTCAGAATTCAAGTTAATTAGGAATCATTCCAAGTCTACTGTGTTGGCAGAACTTTCTTTAGTTGCCAAGTCTGCAAATCCAGGGGAAAAGTAGGCAGAAAATTGAGTGGGATGAACTCTTATATTTGAGACTCCATGAGAGTAAGTTCAGTGCCTTCTCTTCACTCTCTCCTCCTCTGCAAAGACCAGCATAGTACTCTATGCACAAGCATGGTTTAAGCACACTTACTAATTGCTCTTTCCTTGTTTGGAGGGAAAGGTTCTTCATAGGGGAATTTTATTCACCATGTATTTTGGGGGAACAAATAACAGAAACCAACTCTAGTTAGCTCAAGGGTAAGTGGAATTTATCTGAAGAGTACCAGGGAAGTTCACCAAATCTGAGAAACTGTAAACAACCAGACTTAGAACAGAGCAGAATTGGGGCAACCTTGGAAAGCTCAGCAACTAAGGACCACAGGCCATCCATCTAGAATACCACCATGATGGCAGAGGGTATATGACTGGTCCAACCTCAGACCCCATTCACCCTTGACTATGACCAAAGGAGCAGGGCTGTGGAAATCCATACCTGTAACTTAGGAGATGGTGCCTAGAGAACAGGGATTTATTGTAAACCCTGCATCCCCCAATAGGATCACCTGTTATAGACTTTAGGCATCAATTATCTTTTGTGCAAAAAAAAAAAAAAAAAAAAATCACCCCAAAACTGGTTTTAAGCAGTGACCAGTTTATTTGCTCATGATTCTGTGAGTCAACAATTTGGGTGGGGTTTAATTGCATGGTTCATCCATTTGTTTCACTTGGGATAGTTTTATATGGCAACTTGTTTAAGGCTCATAGTCCAAAACTACTTCACTTACATGTCTGGAAATGGGTGTTTGTTATTCCAAACAGGCTGGGAAAGCCTGTTGTTATTCCATGTGACCTCTCCCATCTTCAAGTGTGCTTCTTTACATGGTGGTCTCAAAGAAGCAGGAGAGGGCAAGACCCAGCCTTTCTCTGCTTATATCACATTTGCTATTGTACTAGTGAAAGGGAATAACACAATCAATCCTGAGCCAAGGGGTTGAGAAATAGACTCTCTCACTCTCTGAGAGGCAAAATCACATTACAATGAAGAATACATACAGAGGTTGCAGCAATTTATCACCTTGTTTTGTTTTTTATTTTTTTTCTTGCAATCAAATCCACCTTATTTGGGCATCAATCTTCACATATTCCTTAAAACATGATTAAACATTAAAGTCTTAATTTTCCTCAATAATAGACCACTTAGAGTAATAAAAGTCTTGTGTGAGAAGATTTAATTTTAATCACAAATTCTAACTCTATTTTTCTGAGTAAATATCAAGTGCAGGTTAAGAAAATAAATTGAATAAGTCCTTCTTATGTTTGAGACTCAGTCCAATTCTTTTTGGAAGTGTAATTCTTGCTCAACCAATATTCATAATATCAGATAAAGAACTTTAGATTCTGTGTTTGTCAACTTTTCTATCTGAGCTAATCAACTTATAAAGACTTGGGAAGGTTTATTTTGGCTCTTGATTTCAGAGGTTTCAGTCATGATTGTTGTCCCTGTTGCTTTTGGGCTTGTGGGTGAGGCCACACATCATGGAGTGAGTCCATGAGAGATCAAAACCACAGACTTTGTGACCAGGAAGTAAAAGAGAACAAAAGGAGGAGGTTGGTTCACATGGTCACACTCCTATGACCTAATGACCTCCTACTGGGCCCCCTCTCTTAATGGTTTCGCCACCATTCAAACAACATGCTGGGGCCCAGACTGTACTCATGGACCTCTGGGGAGACCCTTAAACTAAAGCAGACTGTTAATAGCAACGGTAGTCGTTTGTGAGTACATACTGTGCACTGTCTTTTTGTGCAACGTCTCTGATTCTTGCAACACTCTGTAAAGTAGGAATTATCAATCTCATTTTAAAGGTGAGGACCTTCAGTCCACACGTTATGTTGCCTTTATCACTATGTGTGAATACATGTCCCCAGTGGTCTATGTGTTAAAGGCTTGTACTGCAGGGTGATGCTATTGTGAAGTGGTGGAACAAGTGGGAGGTCCTTAGGTCACTGGGAGGTGTGCCCTTATCAGGGATTATGGGACCCTGGTCCTTAGATCTTCCTCTTTTGCCTTCTGGCCATGAGGCAGGCAGCTCTGCTCCACCATGTGCTCCCTGCCATCGCTGTTTGGCACATCCAACAGAGGCCTCGAAGCAATGGTCCACCTGATTATGGGCTGGAACCTGTGAAACTATGAGCCAAAATAACCCTTTTCTCTTTATAACTTAATTATCTCAGTTATTTTGATAGAGTGACAGACAGCTGACAAATACAGAAAATAGGCACTAGGTTTTTTGCACTATAGCTCTCTTTCTTGCAGTACTCTGTGAATTTGAAATTATTATTTCCATTTTGCAGTTGAGAAACTGAAGCCCACAGGGAAGCTTCCTGTGTCCGTTACACAAGTTGTAAGAGACAGGATTTGAACCTGTTCTGTGTGATTCCTTGGCTCCTCACTGCTCTCTTGGCCTCAGTCATGCTTGTTTGTCTCCAGAGGAGAGAGGTCTCAAGTGGATACAGTGGTGAAGGAACCACATCATGCTTTCTTTGCTAGTTGGTCAATTTTGTGAATGAAGAGAAAATACACCAGGGATCAAAGGAGCTTCTTTCCTCTGCCTTCTCACTGGAGCAACCTAGAGGATTTCTAGCTCCCATTACATGTTCCAAAACTTTCCTCACCATGACACTCTTACAGGAAAAGGTGGGAATTGGTGACACAGAGGGCATGGGCCCAAGGTTGAATCCTGGGTTCCCTGGTGCCACATCTCAGCCATGACAGGCCTGAGGATGAGGGACCAAGAGGAAGATGGGAATGTTACTTTCCTGGTCACTTAGAATATGTTTCATAACTGTAAGAGTTAGCTGGAAGCAGTCAAAATATATCATTTTTTATTTCACAATTGGAATAAATACTTGTAAGTAAATGATTGGAATAAATATATACATGTACATGGATCTGTGTTTTCCAAAAGATTATGATTCACATGTAAATGAGGAGTTGAAGGTTTGAAGTTGTATGCATTTTTCCCTATAAATGATATTTCAAACAACAGCTGACTTTCAAAACCATCCTTCGGCTTATTTAACTCAATTTATTTAAGCCTAGCTCTGTTTTCAAATCATCCAATCTCCATCTCCAGGCTATATTCCAGGGAAAAGATGCGTTTTCAAATTTCAGCCAGATCAGGAAGCACATCCATTCAGGGTCCCAGCATTTTGGATAAAGCATGGGAGGGATCAGGAGGTTAGGGGCAAAGGGCAAGAGCAGGCATTTTTTTTTTTTTTCTGGCAAATTCTTATAGGAATTGACATTCATGGGGTATCCAGGCCCCGTACAAGACCCTTGTGAGAATGATCACATTTCTTCCCCCAAAGAACCTGATGAGATAGGCACCCACTATTTTATCTATCCCATCGGAGATTCAGTGGGGGAAGCAACTTGCCCAAGGTGCCAAATCTGGTCACCGGCAAAGCCAGAATTGGAACTCAGGTGTGCCATTCCAAAGTTTTTCTTCTCTCCTTTCTCCAGGCTGCTCTTGGCTCCGCCCACAGAGTAGAAGGGAGCTCCGCATTTTCAACTGTTAACTCACAAGAGAGTGTAGAGACTGGGTCAGCAGCTGGGCAGAGCTCTGAGCTGAGGAAGGAGTGAAGCAGGACGGAGAGGGTGCCGGGAAAAGTTCTGAATTCTTCCACCTTCTTGGCCCACACAGGTGCTCATCAGGGGGCTGGTCAGCAACCGAGGCAGTTCCCATTATTCTCGTGATTTTTATGGTGCATTAATATGACAGTCTCATCGTGGTTGGCACATTCCTTCTCCTTCTCAGGCTCTCTATCCTTCATCAGTGAACAAGGAGACAGCAAGGACTGGTGAGGGAGAGTTAGGATGTGGATATAGGGCAGTCTGGGTTCAAGTCCTGGATCCTTTCCTCATGAGCTACATGAGCTGCAGTGTCCTCGTATGGTTTCAATGTGTCCTCCTAAAGTTGATCCTCATATTTAAAAATTAATAGTATTGGAAAGTGGAACTTTGGGAGGTAATTAGGATTTGGAGAGGTCATGAGAGTAGGAACCCACAATGGCATTAGTGGCTTTGTAGGAAGTGAAAGAGAGACCCGAGCTGGCAGGCTTGCTCTGTCTCACCGTGTGATGTCCTCCGCCATGTTGTCATGCAGCAAGGTGGCCTTAACCAGGTGACAAGCAGATGCCAGCACTGTACTCTTGACTCCACAGCCTCCAGAACCATGAGCCAAATAAATTTCTATCCTTTACAAATTATCTGGTTTCAGGTATTTTCTGTTAAAGCAACAGAAAACAGACTAAGACAGTCCTTGCTTCAAAAATGGAGGTAGGAACCATACATACAAGTTGTGGGCTCATTGAGAGACTTAATTAAGATGATGTATGTCAAGCTCTCACACAGTTCATGTACTGGTGAAGCACTCATTTAATATAAGGGGTGAGCTATCCCACATACCAGCTATGGGATCTCATGAAGTTTACCTGTCAGTCAGGAGAGGTGGGTTGTGCTGCTGTAACAATATGAAAGCATCAGCAGCTTATGAGGCAGAGGTTCCTTTAAGCCTGGCTTCTTCAACTCTCTGGGATCCAGGGCAGTCTCTATCTGAAACACTGCCAGTCCATGGTGATAGATGAAAAAGACAGATGGCAAACCACAAGTTGGAAGACGTGTGTCAAGTCTGTCTACATTGCATTGGCCAACACAAGTCACAGAATCACTCCCGAGTTCAATAGTACAGGGGTGGATAATATTCCTACAGGGTGGTGCTGTCAAAGGAAGAAAATAGTAACATTTTATCAAGTAATTTACCAGTTATTTAGCCTAAACCCTACCTCTCTGTAAAGTTTCTGGCATATAGTAGCATTTTTTAATAAAAATATTATCGTATTTCTCTCAAGTGCTCTTGGAGCCCCTTCTGCTCCCAGTTTGGCTTCAAGAAGTGTCAGAATGAGAAAGCCCAATTGTGCCTTATTTAGCTCAACATCTGGAGAAACTCAACCATACTACATATTTGTTCCTAATCACCAAATTGCTCACTAAATTGGCCGCCGAGCCATCTTTTCCAGACAGGAGAAGAGGAAAAACTTGTTTGCAAAGAAAAAGAGAAGTACCTCTTGGCCAGGCTGAGGCCTCCTTTGGGAGGTTCACCATACCCTAAATGAAGAGTAAAAACTAAATTCCAGGGGATCTGTAGGGTGAGTGGAAGAACAGGGGCTTGGGTGTCAGATGGTTGGTGGTGTGATCTCAGACAAATTGCTTCACCTCTCTGTACCTCAGTTTCTTCATCTGCAAATGACTGCTGGAGGTGCGGCAGTAACTATGGACCCCAAAGCAGAGATGAGAGTAAAGTGAGATGATACACATGACCAGTTTTGGAAACTATACAAGCCATTCCACCAAAGGCTTCACAAAGTAGTTACATGGAACAACAGGCTAGTATATGAAATAGATCTGATTGTAACATTAATTTGGTAATAAATATGGAAGAGATTGTTCAGGTTCCAAAATAGGAAACACATTCTTAGTCCTTGGAAATCTTCAAAGGGTCTTGAAAAGGAGAACTATATTATTTCAGTGTTTAATTTTCTGGCAATCATTTTGTGCAATAATTTAGCATTAGTCATGGATGACTAAATTTTTTTCTCCAGAAAATTAGATGAAGCATACAAACATAAGCCTCCTGGTTTTAAAAAAATAAGCCTCCAATGTACCAAGCCTTGGAGCAAGACCGAGACCGAGACCAAGACCAAAGGCCAGGTGGGCTGTGTGCTCTGTTGCCTGGATGCCATTTGGTATCATTTCCGTATTTTATCCAGCATTGCTCAACTTCCACTCTCTCCATCATCAAAAAGTATTTTTAGTCCCTTTCATTACAGGAAATCTTTGGCATTGTTCTCAGAGCTGCTCAGATGGGGGAACATAAGTTTTCCATCGTCAGTATGTCTATACATAAGGATCTGCTAATGCAACTTTATGTCCCAAGGCTTGGGTCTGACGCGCCATTTCACACGGGATCGTTGGAGGGACCCAGAGCAAAGGTGGGATGAGCTCTCTCACTGGAGAGCAAAGCCCAGTGGGTGGCTTCCTAGGAACACATCCCTCAGGCCCTAAGATTGGGGCCCCGGCCCCTCCCATATGTTCCTGTGTCCAGCATCGTCCTTGTCCCTGTTATTGGCATCACAAACAATCATGTAGTGCTTTCTCTGGGTCAGGCCCATTTTAAATGCTTTAAAAATGTTAATTCATTAGATTGTCACAGCAACCCCTGGAAGTAGGGTTTTTAGTCCCTTTTTTCAGGTTGGGAAAGTGAGATGGAGAGGTTGGACATCTCCCCTAAGGTTGCGCAGCTTGGGCTGTTGTAAGGGACTGAACGAGTGGAGGTCTGTAAGGTGCCCACACAGTGCCTGACCTGGTAAGCGCTCTACAAGTGTTAAGGGAAAACGCAGGGTCCAGGGCGGAGCCACAGTACTGAGGGGCGGGAGGTGTTGGCACCAGCTGGGGGTGACAAGGCCTGCCTCTCACCCGCAGTAGCATCTTGGCCAGGCTGTTTGCTTCTCTGGGACCTGTGTGTAGGATGCATGTTAAGACTGGGTAGACCTTTCCCAGGTCCACACCTTGCTGGTTGCATAACACATGTCACCCTAGGGATATGGCTACGGAATTTACTGTTGATATCCAAGTCTGAGGAAGAGCCTCGGGGGTGGAGGTCTGTTCTTGCGTGCTGCAGAAGGGGTTTCCCACGGAAATCAGAAATCCATCTGATCAACAGGGCTCGTTTCAGAGATGCGAGTTCTCCAGGACCTCAGAACCAGCGGTGGTGATCACATCAGTAGCCCAGGTCAAGGGCGTACGGAGCTGAGTTACAGTGTGGGAGAATTCTTAAAGGCTGACTGCAGTCTCTTCTGAGGCCTGGGAACATACACTTCTGCCTCTGGGGGCAGAGCTGGTGCTGGAGGAGTTGGTGAGGTGGAAAAAGTGGGAAGGACAGCTAGCCCTCAGCGTGACCAAGGCGGAGTCCCCAGCCACTGGTCTCTTGGATGTAACCTCGGTTGTTCCTACAACAGGTCCAGCCACCCTTCTACCATCGTTTCCCTTGACCAGAGTCAGGACAGAGAAGAACCCCTTCCTCAGAGCCAAAGAGAACCTCTGAGAGGCTCATCGACTTGACCATTCTCTCAGCTTTGAAGTTGGGGAGTGATTTGAACTTTGAATTCTGAGATTTGTTAAAAGACAAAATTAACTCAATTTAATTTTTTGGATCCTAATTGGCTTTGAGATTCTGGAATCAGGCAGCATTCCTGACCAAGATGGTCCAGAATGCCCTGATCCACAACATGGCCAGGTTATGTTTATAGTTAGAGATAAAGAAGTGACTTACAGAAAATGGAAGTGAGGTTCAGAGTCGGCCTTGGACATGGTCTGAACAGTTGGCTGCTTGTAATTGGCTGAGCCTTGGCTACTTCTCACAAAAGAAGGTTGTGCACATGTCAAGTTATGGTACTGTTCGCTTCGTACAGAGAAAACTTTGGCCCAAATGTTGAATGTGTGTGGAGGCAGCGTTAGGCCAAATTAACTCAGTTTCACAGGGTCTAATCCAGGCTCCTCCCCCTCAGCTCTCCAAGGACTCATGTGATGTGACCTTTTCCATTTCCCTTCTGACTTTGGAAAAACTGCTTCTCACTTCCTTCTTAAACCTGACTTGACTAACATCAGCCCTTCCTGAAGCACTTCCACGGTGGGGCCAGCGAGGGGCATGTGTCCCCCACTCTTCCTGTGTTACTAGGTCGTCAAGCAGAGAAAGCACCCAGAAGCCAGTGGGTCTTAGAATCTTCTAGTCTCTGTCAGGAATTGCACTGCTTTTCCACTTTCTGACCAAGTCCTCAGCCTGTTTCTCCTCTGGATCAGGGTGCGCCAGGCCCTGTTCCTGAAAACATTTCCAGATTGCTCTGACTCCGCCCTCTATGAGTCCTTGACACACTCACCGAGTCACTGCCCCAGTCTCCTGGGCTGAATCCTCCTCCTGTGCTTGACTTAGGCTCTTGAAGTCTGTCGTGGACCCCGCTTCCTTCCCTCTGTGCACGACCTCCCCGACTGACCTCCCGGGTTTCTGTTTTAGATACTACCTAATGTCGCCGCTAGTCCTTCCCATCTCCCCAATGCTGGCCTGTCCCCAGAGCTCCCCTCTCAGAGTTCGCTGCCTTCCTGGCCTCTGCCCCTGGGTGCCTAGTGAGCTTCAAAAGTCCACAGGAGAATTCCCAACTGCTCATTTCCTCCATCCCGGGGAAAGACACTACTACGTAATCAGTTCTCAAGTCAAAATCTAGCTTGTTCTCTTTGACCTTACTTTGTCTCCACTGAATTTCCTGTTGAACCCGAGACGTGCTGTAGACTACTTCCAAATATTCCTCTTCTCTCCATGTCCCATACCAGTGGTTCTCAAATGCTAGCGTGTACCGGAATCATCCGGGTGACTTGTTAAAAACAAAATCGCTTGCCCTCACCCTCACAGTTTCAGATTCAGCAAATTCAGGGTGGGGCCTGAAGTTTGCATTTCTAATGAGGTTTCCAGGAGGTGTGATGTGCCCAGTCATGCTTTGAGAACCCCTGTCTGATAATATATTAAGGTCTATCAAGTCTCCCTTCATCCCGCATTTGAATTACTGCAACTGCTGAGTGGGATCTGGGTGTTTACTGTCGATTCATTTCATGGATTTTTATGGTGCTTTCTAACTTCCTTGATCTTTTAAGAAATATTTTCCTTATATTTTGGGAAAGTCCAACTTTGGTAGTTTTTTTAAATTCCCTGAAGTTAGTTAAAATCTAGAAAATACAAATTCCCAACTGTTTTTGCAACTAGGATGTAAGCTGGCGGCTGAGGCTCTGCCACTCGGCATGTGTGGGAGAACAACTTAAGCAAGGGCGGTCTATGTGAAGTCCTTTTGGGGCAACATTTGAGGCAATGGGCTTTGGGCTGCCCAGAGAAGATTGCACATATACAAGATTCACCACTGGGACATCTGCATGGTGGGAAGGAGTTCTTCCTGTGGCTTATGGAATTATCCCTGGATCCTTGATCTGGATTTTGTGTTTTGGAATTTTCAAAGGATCTATGAGCTGATATCCTTTTAAGAAAAGTTTCTTCTTGCTAACCCAGCCAAAGTCATTATTGTTATTGAAATCTGAGTAGCACATCCTTTGGAGTCCATTCTCTGCAGTAGCTCACACACTTATCTAATTCAATCACACTTTACTGCAGCTACCTCCTCATCTTCGTTCACAATGCCCTTCAGGACCAACCTCTGCTTCCTGTTCTCACCTCACCCGTTAGCTGTCCTCCTTGCCTACCTGACAGAATCATCTCATTCCCTTAAATATACCAAGTTGTGTCTACCCCAGGGCCTTTGTACCTGCTGTTGTGTTGCCTGGATGGCACTCCCTTTGGATCAGCACATAACTCACCTTTGGTTAGCCATTCAGAACTCAGATTGTTCAATTTAAACATCTCTGCAAGTGTTCTACAAAGCACTCTTCACGACAATAGTTTTCCATATGCATCGACTTGTTTATTGTGCTTTCCGCATCGCCTTCTACCATCTAAAGCAGATAAAGAGCATGAGTTGTTACTCCCAGTCTGTGCCTGTCTTTTCATGTTCTCAATGGTGTGTCATGAAGTACAAAGTGTTTGAGGAGTTCTACTTGATGAATTTGTCCTTTTACAGATCACACTTGTAGAAGCGTAACAAATTTTTGCCAATTCAAGGTCTTAAAGATTTTCTCTTGTGTTGTCTTCTAAATGTTTTACTATTTTTACTTCTTAAATTTCAGCCTATGTCTGAGTTAAATTTTGTGTGTAGTGTGAGGCACAGTCGAAGATCGTCTTTTTGCACATGAATCTCCAGCTATCAGAGCACTATTTGTTTAAAAAGTTATCCTTTCCCCATTGAATCATGTTGGCACTTTTGTTGAAATTCAACCAACCATAAATACAAGAATAAATGTAAGGATTTTTCTGGACCCTCAATTCTGTTTCATTGATCTAGGTCTGTTTCATGATCTGAGTTTTTATCACTTGTCTCTTTAGTGCTTCTGAAATTTGTTTTAATTCATGGTCTGAGCATAGGAACCCAAAGGAGCTTCTCTCCCTTGAACTGTCTATGAATACTCCATCATTATTTATTGAATAGTCCTTTTCTTCTCTGTTGATTTATAGCATTTGTGAATGGCTAAAAATATTTCTTATAAAAACTTCCTCTTTATTACTCTGACTCATTCCCATCTCTCCCCATCCAGCATTTAAAAAATCCCCAATACTGTATTGTTTAACTAAATGACAAAATTGTCCCTGCCTCAAAAGAGCTTATATTGGCAAGGTGAAGAGGACATTGATGCGTTAGAACAATAAACAGAAACGGATATTTGCACTGGACCTTAAAAAGGGACAGTGCGTTTGTGGAATAATAACTGAAATGCAGGGACTCTCAGGGGAGTTTCAAGTTTACTCAGGGTGAAGCTGCTGACACCAATCTCAAGGTCGCCCAGCTCCTGCTCAGATTGCTCCTACCTGTTTGTCTGACCCTTAATCTGGTTGTGGTTGTGAGGTTTTTAAACACCGAATGACTGAAGTTCTGCAGAAGGCTTCACCCACTCCAGCAGAGTTTAAAAGTTCATGGTCCTCAATGAAGTCACTTGGGTCACAGTCACAAAGCCCTCGGGAGAGCCGCAGCCGAGAGCCGGTGGCACGCAGGTGATCCAGGGGAGGTTCTGTTGGCCCCCGGCCACTGGGAGCCCCAGTGAAACCAGGAAGATGAAATGAAACTCAGAAAAATGCCAATGCTGCATTTTGTCTCCAAGGAGAGAGAGTGAGGAAAAGGAAAAGCCAGGGCGAGGGTGGGAGGGCGCGTTTGTCCACTTCCCTGGATGATTTCAGACTGGGCAAATTTCAGGGAAAAGAGGTTTATTTGGGCTCTCAGATCTGGAGGTGCAAGGTCAAGGGGCTACATCTGGTGGTGGCTTTCTTGCCAGCAGGGTCCCCAGGAGGTGTAGGGTATGACATTGCAGGAGGTGGTGTGTGTGTTTGTTTGCACACCCACGTGCACACAAGTCTCCCGTTTTCTCTCCTCTCCCCATCAGCCCTCAGGATTCCATCATGGGGGCTCCACCCTGAGGGTTCTAACTGACCCTAGTCACTTCCTCAAGGCCCACCTCTGAACACCACGGTCAAGCTAAGTCCCCTCCTCTAATACCTCACACTGGGGACTCGATTTCAACACATGCAGTCTGGGGGGGACACACTCCAACCATAGCAGGAGCCTTGTTAAAAAGAATCCAAAATTTTAATTGCTTGAAACTCAGTATTGTGTAGATTTGGACCTGTTCTGTTTGCAAAGAACAGGGATCTCTGCTAGACTAAGGACACATGGAAGAGTTAAAGAATCACAGGGAGGGAGGCTGGGACCAGTTTCAACTGCTGCATGATCAGGCTTCCCCAGGCTGTTCACCAGGCTCTCTATTAGAAGTGTATATCTTATCTGGGGCTAGATCAAGGACAACAACAGTCCTTCCAAACAAAACAGACTAAGAACTCGAGGTCCATATTTCCCAAGTCATTAGAAACTGGTTTGTTGGCAGTGTATTAGTTTATCATTAATATAACAAAATACTGGGGACAGTTCTCCTTATAAAGCAAAGAGGTTTATTTAGTTCACCAAGACTGGTGTCACCAATGGTTCAGCCTCTGGTGAGGGCTGAATGGCCAATGGTATCATGGTGTGAGCATGTGCTGAGTGAGAGATCACAGCATCACAGGAAGCCAGAGTGATTCATGGGTCAGGCTTGCTCATAACAACCCACTTCTTTGAGAACTCACTCGGGTCCTGACTACTTTAGTCACTTCTTAGGGCAGGACCACCAGTGATCTGAGGACCCACCATTAGCCTGCCTCTTAAAGGCCCTACCGCCTCTGGTGTTGCCACCCTGTGGACCTGGCTTCTAATACGTGAACCCTGATACGTAAACCATATCCAAGTCACAGCAGTGGCATGACATGAGAATTAACTTACTGTTCACATCAGTTGTGACCACGCTTTTCTGGGATTTAGAAGTTGGGGGGATATAGAATAAATTAAATACTTTATCTCCCCCACCTCCACTCTTGTCTCCTCTATAAAGAAATTAATGCAAATAAATAATTGGCAATTAAATTCTGAGTTTCATTTTGAAACTAACTTAAACCTATTTTGGAAGTGATTTTATTAAAAGTTCAAACTGCACAAACTTTATGGATAACTTGTGCATGGAAAACTTTTTTATTTATAGATAGTTTTATAAACCTTAGAAATTTGATGCATGACAAAAAGCTTATTCTTTCATTAAATTTCTTTCCATGATAGTGGCATTTAGATCTTTTTCACAGTGAACTATGTTTTTTTAATGTGTAATATTAGTGGCCATTTACTGCTGTCTAGCAAATCACCTCAACTTTAGTGGCTTCTGAAAATAACAATTGTTAAGTGGTTCTTGATGCTGCAATTTCCCCAGGCTCAGCAGAGAAAAACTCATGTCGGCTATGGCAGGTCAGCTGGGGCTGGAGGGGCCCCTTCCGCGGTGACTTGTCACGGGTGCCCTGGAAGTCAGTCCTCGGAACGACTTTGGCTTTTGCTCTTTGTGAGATGGGAAGCCACTGGAGGGTTTGAGCACAGGAGTGACATGCTGTAACTCACACGCTAAGGACACTGGCTACTGGGTGGAGAGTGCATTGAGAGTGGGTGAGTGTCCACCATGGCAGAAGAAGCCCAGCTGACCCAGGGAGAGCATGGTGGACTCCTGGGCCGTGGGGAGATGAGATGTGTTTGGATCTGAATGAACGTTCAGCCATGACATAATTACATTATGTAAGGCTTATTCTGGTGTGAAATTCGAGCTAGTCGTTGAATACACAAATGTCTTGCATGCCCCTTCTTCATTCTGTGTTTCACAGTGCAGGAAATGCATCGGACATGCAAGAACTAGTTATCGGTTTGACCTGAACAGCTAGCTTAGATCATATCTGAGCCCTGCTAGGGAAGACCCTCAGCGTGGCCTCTCATCAGAGACGCGAGGTTTGTGAACACTTGGCGATTTAGACTCTGTCGTGATCCAGCAGCTCTTCCCCACCGGGAGCCTCCTCCAGGGTCCTAGCCTTCCGCCTTACCTCTGCGCTCAGCAAATCCGTATCTAATGATCCTTTGGAGTCTCCCCCTTCCCTCCCCAGCTGCCTCTGGGGGGCTCAGCGAGTGTGGGGTGAGGTGGTCTGCACGCCATCAGCCCCTGCTCTGGCTGGAAGGAGGTGAACCAGATTCCTAAGAATAGCTCCAGTCCTTGGCGCTCTGCGTGCTGGCCTGTCGTCCTCGGCTGCCTTTGGTTTTTCTTTCCCTCTTCTCTCTCTGGGAGCCCCAGTGTTCTGCAGCTGTTCCATCAGCCGGCTGTCCCTGATGCCAGATGAGCAGAACAAAAGATGCGACTTGGTGGCTGCTCACATCTGCAGGGCCTGGAAGCAAACAGAACAGATGCCCTTAGCGACAGGGCTCTCCGGCTCAGGGCGGGGGAAATGGACCCTGAAGGGGGAAGTTTCCCTCCTACCAGCTGACGAGCCACTTAGCAATGGCAGGGAGCATTTGAAGCAGAACATTCAACTTTGATGAACTGCAAAGCCTCTGAGGTTTAAGCTGAGAGTCATCAGAGCCACGCCGCAGGCGAATCCCGGCACCGCTGGGGGCCTGATTTGGATGGCGATTTTGAGACAGGGCTACTAGGCAGAAGAGATGCTCTGGTTTCCCCAGAGCCGTGTGGCAGGAGCTCCTGGGGTGGGAGCCCTCCTCAGGCATTCCCTGGAGTCTGCAGGTTCCGCCCTCAGGTCTGCGCTGCAGCCTGGTCCTCCCGAGTCCTCTCCTCCCGGCTCCTTCCCCAATCCCTTAAAAGGGAGACGGGAAACCTTTGAGTGCCACCAGGTCCCTGGCCTGTCCCTGCCTTCTTCGTCCTGAGGGCTTTTGGCCCAGGGCCTGGCACTGGGTTAGACAGCCCAGAACTGGGGTCGTGACTTCAAGTGCCAACAGGTCATTCACCAGGGCCGGTCACCCTCTTCCTAGGCCTTGTCCTTCCACTGAGGTCTCACAACACCCTGGGAGGCAGGGAGGATGACTGGCCTTGACTTACAGACCAGGTTGACGGAGGCCCAAGGCAGTGAGTTGTCCCAGGTCACCCACAGCCAGGCTTTGCCCCAAGCTGTCTGATCCCAGAGCCTGGATCTTCACCGGCCCTGGCTCTTGTTTTGGGAACAGAAAGAAGAGCTGTTCAGAGATGTCGATGAAGAAAACAGAGCTTTTCCTTCCTCCGTGACAACTCTCTGCTGCCGTCCCAACTGCTGTGGGGGCATCTGCTTCTCTCTGTGGCTCTATTTCTGGTTCCAGGGATGGCACTCAACCCAGGCCTAGCTAATCAACATGCTGGTGACAATCACGCCACCGAGTCAGGCCAATCACAGGCGACGGGATTGGATGGGGGCTTTGGTTGGACACTCCAGGGAAGTAGTCTCACCCTCCTCTCACTTCGTGAGCCTGGGAGGCTGTCGCGCCTGCTGCTCTTGGCAGCCACTTTGAGGCTGTGACTGGAGATCAAGTCCGAGAATGGAATCAACACAGGAAGGAGGGCCAAGTTGGGGAGAGTGACACCAGATCCTGACCTCATCCTTTGAGCATCTGAACCAAGCCATGGACTCTTCAGCTATGTGAGCTCATAAAAACGTCCTTTTTGCTGATGTCAGTGGGGCCGGGTTTATTGGTACTTGGAACCGAAAGAATCCTAGTGGATGCTTTCAGCCTTCAGTAAAGCTGTGGTCCCTGCTGCTGTCTGTGCTGTCAGCTGGCAATGAAGGAGGCCCCTGTGTCCACGCCGGAGAGGCTGCAGCAGTTGAGGACGTGACTCAAGGCCATGGAAATGGTACTGGCAAATGCTTATGTGACATTTTCCAAATACTGTTTCAAATGCCTTCATCCACAGGAGTTCATTTAAGTTGCCATGGTCTCCCCTTTGCTTTGCAGATGAAAATCAGGCAGAGATGTGGGAGAACACATGCTAGATCGCTCAGCTCCTCAGAGGGCTGCTGGTTCCTTTGCCGCCCCGCCAGCGGGACTCGGGCATGCTCTCAGCATCTGTCCCACTGCCCCTCACCATCTAGCGAAAAGGGTCAACAGGACACAGGAACATTCTAGAAGAATATGGAGTACAGGAAATTGTTTTCCTTAAGTTATGAAATGAAATACAGAAGCGCCAGTGACGATTCAAGGACCTTTGGATGGCAGATTCTGAACCAAAGTAGCAGAGGAGAGACGCCCGACCTGTGGCTTTCCTTCCCATGGAGAGGAGCAGAACACGGAGGCTCTGGGGGCCCCACTCAGTGCAGTGTCAGGCTCCACTGCCCCGGCTGCCCTGCCCAGGCCTGGCGTTGGTCCCCTGGGACTCCCCTGAGGCCCGACCGGCCCTGCCCAGATGGCAGCTTCTCTGCAGCTGGCTCACCCACAGGAAGGTGCTGGCCCAGCCCCCAGGGAATCGGCTTCTCTGGGCTGCAGGCTGAGGACTCTCTCTCTGCTTCTGCCTCTCCAGCTGCAAGTGGGGCACCTGTCGCTGCTGTCACTGCTGTGTGGTCGATGAGGAGAGAAGCGGGAGCCATGGCCTCTGCTTGGTTCCCTGCTCCAGCACCCCACGGATTCCCAGCCCCTTTAATCCCTAATGACCAAGGGACCACTTTATATCAAGCTCATCCGTGTGCTATGCCTAGGCACCAGGCTCACCCCTTTCCAACCTTATAAGGGAGGAGTTATTGTTATTCCCATTTCCCAGATGAGGAAACTGAGTCTGCAAGAGGTTCTCAGAGGGCAACAACTGGACTGTTTGGAGCTGAGCTTGCGGGCTGGGCCCTGCTGCTGCTCCTGGTGGTCATCTCTCTAGCTCCCTGCTGCTGTTAGAGGTCCCAGGTGCTGTCCAGCTCTGTGATGCCCTGGCTCTATTGACTGTTCCTCCATCGTGCCCCCAGACCCACCTCCTCCCTCCTCCAGGGCTCAGAGCAGTCTCAGGCGATTCTCAGTCTCACCAGCTTCTGGCCTGGAACAGCAGGGAACCACGAAGGCTTCTCTCCTCAATCCCAAGACAAGCTGTGAGAGCCTGGGCGCTCCTTCTGTCTTCCTCGGGCCTCCCCCATCTCATCCCTTGGGGCAGTACTGGGTGTAGAGGAGCAGGAGGACGAGGGGTTGAGGACAAACTGCTTGCCTGGTGTCTACAGGACAACTCCTGGACTTCCTGAAGGGTCACGATGACTCGAGGTGTCCGCCACCCCGAGCCCTGCGCTCCGCCCCCAGCCCTGCGCTCATTCTGCACATGCGCTGTGCGAAGACTCAGGCTCCCAGAGCGGTGGTCTGTCCTTGGCTGTGTTTGCGAGATTAGCACCCCAGCCAACTTCTGATTCTCCGTGGGAGAAGGGAGAGGATAGGCCACTGACATCTCCAAATAACCCTGCAACTTATTTTGGCCAGCCACTCCGAGCTCCCCTGCTGAACCTCTCCACAGCGGCTACCAAGAACTCCAATCTATAGGCTCGGCTTTCACATTCTCTCTTCTCTCCTCTGCCCCTTTCCCTGTGAGAGAGGCCTGGAGCGCTAGATAAAGTGAGGCAGGAAGACCCATAACAGGCTACTCTGTTGTAAATAAGAAAATTCATCATAAACAGGCTGAAGCATTTATTTGCTCATAGAACCTAAAGTCCAATGATTGGGATGACATCAGGTAAAGATTGCTCCAGCAACTCTCTGAAGTTGTCAAGGCCCCATTTCTCTCCATCTGCCTCCCACAGCATAGACTCCATCCTGAGCTGTCACATGGTGGTCCCCAGGACAGTTCCAGGTTCTCACATCATTAGCAAGTAACTGATCCTGTCAGCCCTCACACTGACTGAGGACAGAGATCACATCTTCTGGTAGCTCCTGCAAGTGTTTAAGGAATCACATCCTCTGATTGGCTCAGACTGAGTTACATGCTCTTGCCTAAACCAATCACTGTGCCCAGGAGGAGGGTGTAAGGGTTTGTCCTTTCTGACTTAAGCTATTCGGGCTCCATCCCTACAGGTAAGGTAGAGGCAACGAATCCAATATACATGGCAGACCCTGGAGAGGGCTAAATTGCCCAGATGAATTGGGGTACTGTTGGCAGGAGGGAAATTGTTCATCACTGGATGTCCTGAGGGAAGCCATGTCGACAGCTCCCCGTCGCTAGTTATGCCATGCGTGAACTGAGCACGCATTTGGCAAAGCCTCTGTGTTTTACTTTATTAGATTCTCAGGAAAACCTGTTTATCAATTACAACGGCCTTGCATTATTCTTTATGTTTTAAAAATGAAGGGACCGTGACAGGCAGGAGACCATCAGCCATGCCCGGCAGGGCCTGAACTTGGACCCAGGCTCCTTCAGTCCTCAGTGGGTTGCCAGTTGCTGGCAGGGCACAGTGGACTCCCCAGCAGTATCGTCAGCCACGTCCCTGAACGGGCGTTGGTTTAGAGCAGAGTAAGTAGTTCAAAGGCTGCTGGTTCACAGTTCAGACGCAAAGGTCTGGAGGGCAGGGGCAGGGATCAGAGTCTAGATGGAGACTGTGGTCAGAACACACCCATGAAAGTCAGGGGTGAACTCCCCCCAGTTCTGTAAGCTGCATCCAGCCAGCCTGGGTGGGGAAAGGTCCCAGGGACTTGGGAAAGGAGAGAACTCCAAGGTCCGTGCCTTCTCTGGATGCACTGTCCTTGGTCCGCTGACCCTCCTAACCCTGAGGCACCCCCTTCCCTACTGCCTCGGTCTCTGCCCCTCGTTCTGCATCTGAGGATTCAACTGGCCGCCAGTGGAAAAGCTTCAGAAAGGAAAACCGTTTTTGTTCTGAACTGGTATGGCCTTTTGTTCCTCATAATTTCGTAAACAATACGGCGTAACAACCATTTACGTCGCATTTGTGTTGTAGGAGGTGTGATGAATAATGTAGAGGTGATTTAAAGTACTCAGGAAGATGTACCTAGGCTATACGTAAACACTACACCATCTTATATAGGGACTTGGGCATCTGTGGGTTTTGATTGGATGGTCCTGGAAGCAATCTCCACAGCTATGGAGGAACACAGCTGCCCACTCCTCACCTGCTCCCGTAGAGAAACTCGACTTGGCAACCCGACGGTGGCCTTGGAAGGCACGGGCTGGTCTGCAACTTCTCTCCTGCTTCATTTGCAAGTCCTCGGTCACACAGACAGGCCTGCTTATTTCTGCTATTTTGTCTGGTTCCGGAAGTAACTCCTGAAGATAATTACATGCTGTAAATACAGGTCAGAAGAACTTGGATTCGAGTTTCAGGTTCATCACTTAGTCGCATGATCTTGAGCAAATGAGCAAAATGACTAGAATTTTGAGCTTGAGCTTTCTTGTTTGTGAAATGGGGGAATCATGGCCCCAGCCCCTTAGCGTCATGGAGGCTATGAGATAAATAATGTTAGATGTGGCAAAAGTTCAAAAATAGATTAATGTGTGAAAGTGCTTAAAATAGTACCTGGTACAAAATACCTAATTAAAACAAAAGAAAAGTGGCTGGGAGTGTAGCTCAGTGGTAACTTGCATGAGGTCCTGGCCTAGCAGGCTGAGGCCCTAGGTTCCATCCCCAGCAAGCCCCTGCCCCACCCCCTATCAGTGATCATGATAAAGACAATAACCACAGGGACGCCAAGTGACCATTTTTTTCACCTCAGTCATCTAAGTTTTCAAGAGTCCCGTCTTGCCAGGATTAATCAGAGTGGGTCACTTGAGGCAAAGTTGACCCTTGATTTCCTCACTGTGGCTGGAGGTGTGAGGCGGGGTGGGGCAGGCCGCGTGTGGAGCAGGGACAGGAGAGGAGGGCAGGCTGCAGGCTGGGGGAGGGGAGGGATTGTAAAGCTGGGCCCATATCTGAGCTTCCTCCCCAAGAAGGGCTTCCAGGGGCTCTGGGGGGAGTGCCCCCACGCATGGGCCAAGCATCTCCAGCGGGCTGGTCCTCCTCTGCATGGAGGGGTGTCTCTGCAGGAGTTGCACCAACCTTCCCCAGGAGCCAGCTCAGCCCTGGCCGCACTTCACTCCCTAAGTTGGAGAGGCTTCCTTCCCACGCCCAGATTCAATCCTGCTTCAAGGCTCCTGCCAAGCAGGACAGAGGGAAGAACAGGAGCAGACGCATAGAGGAGGTGGGCTGGGACGAGTCTGAGGTCTGAGTCAGGTCACTTGGGGCCAGATCTCATCTGCCCTACTTCCAGCATTCATGACCTCGGGCAGTTGCCTAACCCATTTGGGCCTCAGTTTTCTCAGCTGCGACATGGGGATTGCGAATGTTTACATCGTCTGCCTGGCAGGGTGATTGTGCTTTAAGTCCCACAACCACCACTTCCTATCAGAAAATGCCACAAATCATCCTTAGCTTCCCCATCTGTAAAATGGGAATACAAAGCCTCCTTCAGAGGGTTCTGGGAAGGGATGAAGGAAGTGATGAGTGTACATTGCTCCCCACAAGGTGGCTTTTAGGACTCCAAGCTGTGCTTATATCCAGGATCAGGACAGAAACTTCCTTTTCCTTCAGTAATTGAGAAAAACTTGGACATGCCCTGAGTCTACCTGAGAATGTTGGAGAAGCAGGTTCTTCCACAGCACCTGAAGAGCCCCAGGAGGCAGAATTCAAGAGGCAGGCAAGATGTGGAGGCTGCCCAGGAGAAATGCAAAGACGAATAGGGCAGACAAATGCCTGTCCTGGTGGCCTCAGGAAGTGCTGCGTGGTGAGTCCCCAGTTGCAGGAAGGGCTGGGGTACCGAGGCCTGCCACCATGCTGCTCAGGTTGCTGTTCCTCAAAGACAGCCCTGTGTCGCTGAAGGTCCTTCCTGCCTAGCTAGGCACATTAAATGTCCTGGTGACTGGCTCTTTCAGTTCACACACCTGCAGCCATTTGCTCAGGGCACCAAGGCACCCAGGGCCACTGAGTCACTGAGTGCCCGTGTTAGAAAAACCATCCCTTTCAAGGAATTAGTGACTAGTTGAAGAAACCAACTGACCAGGTTTCTACAGATGCAATGGCTATTCTTGTCAGAACCTCCTGAGGGATCTTTGGCACAAAGCACATTTCTGGATCCCAGCCTGAATCAGATGGATGGGGGAAGGACCAGGAAGCCGTGTCTGCAAGAAGCCACCTCGGTGGGCCTTCTGGCTTGAGAACCACTGGCCAAGGGAAAGGAATGGACACCTCCTCGACCACCAGATTCTCCTCATACCTGTCATGAACAGCTCTCCATGCTCCCGGGAGGGAACTTTGTACTCACGTGGTGCTTGCACCTTGGGTGAATGGCCTGCTAGCGCCATCTTGAAATTCCTCACGGGTTTTGAACAGGGGAGTCCTGAAAATGTATCAGACCCTGTCCTCTGAGTAGATGAGAACTACAGAAAAGATAGACCTGCGTAAGGGCACACAGCTAAGTTGTGGAAGTGGGTTTGGTATCCTGATGTCTGGTTCCACGATTCTGTGAGCAAAAAGACCTGAATTCTAAATGGTGGGGTTTCAGACTCTGGCCACTTTGTCAGGACCTAGGAGGCCTCAGGGTAAGGGGAATCTTCCCCAGGAATCCTCACACTATTTGAGGGGAGGGCTCATTATTGCTATTTGTGAGGACAGGTCTGATTTATAAACACATTAACTTCAGAAAAGAGAAGATTCCATGTCACTCCAGTCTGAGAGCCCCTGTTGCAGGAAGAGTAGAGATTTTCCCTTTCCCCTACTTTATTTTTATTTTTTATTTTTTTTGGGCGGGGGGTAGGGTTTACCAAGAATTGAACTCAGGGACACTTGATCACTGAGCCACATCCCCAGCCCTACTGTGTATTTTATTAGAGACAGGGTCTCACTGAGTTGCTTAGGGCCTCACCATTGCTGAGGCTGGCTTTGAACTGGTGATCCTCCTGTCTCAGCCTCGCAAGCTGCTGGGATTACCGGCATGTGCCACTGCACCTGGCTCTCTTATTTTACTTTAAAATATTTTTTATTTACTGATTTATTTGGTACTGGAAATTGAACCTAGGGGCACTTTACCACTGAGCCACCTCCCCAGTCCTTTTTATTTATTTCTTTTTAATTTTGAGTCAGGGTCTCATTAAGTTGCTTAGGGCCTCATTTAGTTGTTAAGGCTGGCCTCGAACTTGCCATCCTCCTGCTTCAGCCTCCCCGAGTTGCTGGAATTACTGGTGTGTGCCACCTCACCCAGCTCCTTTGTCTTAGTTAGTTTTGCTATGCAGAGAGGACAAGGCAAGGAAGTAGAGCAGAAAGTGACAGGGCTAAGTCAGGAGATGGGCCCCAAGGTGAGCTCTGCCACTTACTAGATGAGTAATGTGATGAGTCTCTTGAGCTCTTGACTTCTGTTTTCCTTATCTGTAAAATCAGGTGATGCAAACATAACCAATTCCTTTTCATGGTGAGGATCAGAGGATCAGATGTCCGTGAAAACAGTATGTGAGGGACTCCACAAAGTCTGGTAATGTTCTTCACCACTAGGTTACTGATACCCGTGCAAAGAAATGGTTGGAGCAGAGAGGACAGTGGGGTCACACAGAGGCTTCGTCTCAGAACAGCCACCTCTGGCTCCAAGGTGGAGCTGCAGCTCAGGTGTGACCTGGGATGGGAAAATACACGGGAAGGTTTGGGATGCCATAGGAATCAGGACCCCAGGGATTCTGGGGTTGCTTCAGGCATTTCTACCACAAAGAGAGGCAGAGCTACCACTAAACAAGATTAACTCCACCTAGGATGGAGCAGAACAGAAAGGGCTCAGCGTGCGGACATGGGCTTTGTGGTTGAGATGGAAGTTCCTGGCATGGAAGTGCAGGTTTGGCTTGTTAGGAAGGGACCCTGTGCCATCTTGCATTAGGCTGGGGTGGGACGTGGGTTGAGAAGTAAAGGGGAACAGAATCAGGTCCTACGGAAAGAAGTCTGTCAAACCTCAGAGACAGTATTTTTGTTAGGTTTGGATTTTAAAGCAGAATTTTGCTCAAAATCATTGCTTCTAAGCCCATGGGGCTAAACTAAGTCAGTCCTCTGAGACGGTAGCCAGCAAAGGGGCAGGGACTCACTGCAGCGAAAGGTTATGAGAGAGGTAGAGGGTAGGATGAGGACAGACTGTCAGGTGGCTTTCAGCTTGCACAGTGGGGCCCCAGAAGCCTCAAACATGCCTTCATGGCCAGGTGGCGCCATGTTGAAGAGGAGGTGACAAGAACACCCTAAGAAAGAAGGGCAGATGGGTACAGCCCAGAGAGGGCGAACTCACACAAATTGGTTTAAGGTGCAAGAGATATAGAATACTTACCCGATGCCAGAGGAAAGTTGTTTCTACTGAGTTCTCAAGCTAGGGTTGAGGTTTCTTCTATCCCTACAGATGGATCTTGAGAGTCCACACATTTTCTGTGAGAATATTTAACTTTTGTTCTTTGATGTTAATGGCAACCTAAAAAGAATCAGTCCGTCTAAGCATAGTCTGGGTTATCTGAATTAGTGACCTTCAAACATATATATATTTTTGGCAGTCACCCACATGATCCTTCTTACATGGTGACCCAGTTTCCATAAGCTAATGTTCTTGTACCAATAGAACCAAAGCGCAGCCAGTCTAGACCAGTGTGGCTGTACCAGGTGTGAGAACATTGAAATGCTCCAAGACATTAGGTGCATAGCTCTGCGCCTCCTACGATCACCACCCACCCCTCCCTGAAAGTCTGGGTGCTTCTTCTGGGATTTCCCCAACCACCCAGAACACAGTCACAACACATTTTCTAACACCATTTGATAATTAATATTCTCTCTACTTTTCTATATCATGTTTCTAAAAAATGTCTGAAAGACTCTGCCTGTTCCTTATACCTGGTGACCTGGTAGTGCCCCAAGCTCTCATGGCCTGTGCTGTGTCTCTCCCACAAAGGCACTAAGTCTAAATCATTGTGGGCCAAAGAGGAAAGGGCAGAGGGAAATCTCACCAATAAGTCATGTGCTTATGATAAGCAGAGACCAGTGGGCGAGTAGAGCAAATGAACACTGGACAGCTTCTGCTTGGATGGCGAAGAAGGGATGGCACAACTGAGCTCTCACATGGCAGGCACACCATGGCACAGGCATCCAAGTTCCAAGGACTCCATGCCATGGTGGCCCATGCCTCAGTCATAGTCCATGCGGAAATTCAGCATCAGCGATTTAAAATAGCATCATCTGCCACACTAAATTAATAGTTTAGATTTTTTTGGTGTTGTTTGCACTTCATTTCCAAGATTGTTTTGTTTCCATAAATCATAGGAGAGCTGTAAAGCTAACAATTTTTAACACCTGGGTTTTATATTTGCACATTTTCAGGTGAGGAGATAAAAAGAAGCATGACTTACATCACTCCTAGCAGAGAGGCGGGCATGGAGATGCCACAGAGACACGTTCCTCTGATCAAGGGAGGAGCTTAAGAAGCACTGGCCTATTGCAGGGAGTGCATGGGATTCACGGATGTGCACATGCGGAGAGAGAATGAATGAAAAGACATGGGAAGATGGCAGGATGCACCATGGCTGCAGTTCTAGCAGGAGACATGAAACTCAAAAAAGTAAGATGGAACCCAGGCAGGGGAGTCTGAGAGCAGCTCCCGCTGGCATGCTGCTGGAGATGTCTACCAGCAGAAGTGCACGAAACCCAGCAGGCAAGTTTGCAGTCCCATTCGAGGAGATTAGATGTATATATTTAGATTTGTCAAACTTGTAGATCAGATTTGCTTGGATGATTCCTCTTCTTCTTTCTTCTCCTCCTCCTCCTTCTCCTCTTTTTCGGTACTGGGGATTTAACCCAGAGGTACTTTACTCCTCAAGCACATTCCAATCCTTTTTATTTTATATTTTGAGACAGGGTTAATTGCATAGGACCTTGCTAAGTTGTTGAGGCCAGTCTTGAACTTGCAGTCCTCTTGCCTTGGCCTCCCAGGTGGCTGGGATTACAGGTGTGTGCCACCATGCCCAGCTTTGCATTGATTCTTTAAAAATAAATCTACCTCCAATGTTAAAGAGAACAAAAACCCTTCAGGTGATGTCCAGTGCCATCCCAGGGAGACCATCTTGAGGCCACTGATGGGTGAATGGCCGGTTTCCATGTTCCAGACGTTGGCTCCTCGAGGGCTCCCAGTGCAGACTACACTGATTGGGTATTGCTAGGCAACCCAGCCCTGCAATCCCATCATCCTGTGGCTAATTTAAGAGTCAGAAGGGGCAATCAGTTAATAAAAATCCAACCTCTTCATTTGCAGATGTGCAAAATTAGTTGCCCAAGAGTAAGTTTCGTGGTCAAGATCACAGGCAGGCGACGATGGGAAGAACAGAACCCGGAGAGCCCTGAACTTCCACCTGGAGCTCTTCCCACATCAGTTTCACTCTCATCTTACTTAATGTTGACACTTCAGAAAGCACACGGACACAGTGAATATCCACTGTATTATCTGGAAGCACAACCCTTGATGTATGGTCACTTTGAAGTACATGCAGGACGCACATGTCCCAGGACATATATTTGGATAAGGGAATTCTTAGGCTTCTTTGAAATAATTCAGGACAGGGATGAACAGAAATGATGCTGGACTGGGAAGCAGAACACCTCTTTGAGGTTTCCAACCAGCCACTTACTCATCATTACTTCCCTTATCTTCTTGGAAACTCTGCGTCCTCCTCTGTAAAAGGGGAATGACAACACTTTCCTTGAGTCCCTCATCCGACTAACGTGAAGATGAGCTGAGGAACCTGGAGGAACCTGGTGTTAATAGATTGCAGTGTGGTTTTGGACATCGTCTTATGAGAAACCTGGTAAATCACCAGAACCCTGGGTAATGCAGTGGGCAGGCGGGGTGGCTGCTGAGCTAGATCCACATACAGAGTATGCAAGTTCACACATCCTCTTCGCTGCATCTGTCTGGTTTTGTTGTTGTTGTTGTTGTTGTTGTTACCAAGAATTGAACCCGCGGGTGCTTAACCACTGAGCCACATCCCCAGTCCTTGCAGGGTCTATCTTACAGGGGTTTTGTGATGATTTCAGGATTTAACTCCTGTAAGCTACTGCTTGGCACATTCTATCTGCTCAATAAATGTTAGCCATTATCATCCCACAAAGTCCCGGGTGGCGATATTGTTTCGTTGGTGGTGGTGCCTTATTCACTGTTGTATGTGTATGACAGGATCAGAAACTTCAATGTTCTGGACACTCCATACTTCTGTCCTGGGAATCCTTCCATTCTTAGTGCTGAAATAGGAATGGCAGAGCTGGCTTCCAAAGCCAAACTAGCACCTAAAGCCACCTGCCAACCCTGTCCCACCAAAGACCCAGCTAACACCAGTGGGAGCCTCACTGGAATGAGATGGGATGTTTTTGCACTGACCTGATTGCTGCTGTTGTCTGAAAGGCAGTAGAGTCCCGGGCCATGCCACCTTGCAGAAATCCTGGCAGTTCACTCAAGTCAAACAGGACCAGGGGGGGCAGGAGTTGGCCCAGAGAACCCACTGGCACTGGCTCATAAAGGGGGGAACAGGGAGCGCCCCATGTGATTCAATGGTGGCAGGTTTCCCTCTGAGCAGCTGCTAAAGATGCCTCCCAGGCACCTGGTTAAGAGGCAGTGAGTACAAAGGGTGACTGGAAGGCCAGTCCCTAGGGCCACTGCCGCTCTCCCACCTCTGTGCCTTTCTACAGGTGTCTCCTCTGCCTGGAATGTCTTGCTCCATTTATCTTTGGGCAAACCCTGCTCCCAGCTCACCCTTCAAGAGAACCTTTCTGGCTTTTTTTAGGCAGACTTAGGTATTTTGTACAATACACAGATTGCGTTTATGTAAATGCTCCGTCCACTGTAGATGCATATATTCTATCTTACCTCTTAATTCCTCCATCTACTGTGGCAAAAATACAATCGGATACTGGTATATGGGGAAGACATGAATCCCACAGGACCCCTAGCAACAGGATTTCCTCCTGCTCTACCCACAGAACTTGTCAAACAGGTGAGTCTAGAATGGCATGTCTCCATACAATGATCTTGCTTTCTAACCAGATCTGGATGGAT
Source organism: Sciurus carolinensis (assembly GCF_902686445.1). Classification (NCBI taxonomy): domain Eukaryota; kingdom Metazoa; phylum Chordata; class Mammalia; order Rodentia; family Sciuridae; genus Sciurus; species Sciurus carolinensis. Next base: position 120,670,419 of record NC_062222.1, read on the forward strand.
CCGGGAGACCCCATCTCCAGATGGCTAGTGACCTGAGATATGGGTCAGGTTAGATCAGATTCTCACTGTTGGTGATTTGAATTGTGAAAGACTCCAACCCTGAACAGTACAAGCTGAAGCTGAAGACTCAGAATACAGTGTTAGGGTTTAAATATCAGGTGTCTCCCAAAAGCTCACATGTGAGACAGTTCAAGAAAGCTTTAGGCAAATGATTGGGTTGGGAGAGCCTTAACCTAATCAGTGCATTAATCTTCTGATAGGGATTAACTGGGTGGTGACTATAGGCAGGTAGGGTGTGACTGAAGGAGGTGGGTCCCTGAGGAGTACCCTTGGAGTATATATTTTGTCTGGGTGAAAGGTCTCTCTCTCTCTCTCTCTCTCTCTCTCTCTCTCTCTCTCTCTCTCTCTCTCTCTCTCTCTCTCTTCTCTCTATTCTCTCTCCCTCCTCTCTCTCTCTCTCCTTTCTTTCTCCCTCTGCTTCTTGGTTCCATGTTCCCAATTGTTTTTCTCCACCACACTCTCCTGCCATGATGTTCTGCCTCATCTCAGGCACTGAGAAATGGAGTTGGCCATCTATGGACTGAGACCTTGGAAACTGTGAGCCCCCAAACAAACTTTTCCTCTTCTGAAATTGTTCTTGTTTTGGTCCAGAGATGAAAAAGCTGACTAAATCACAGAGACCTGGTGTAGGGGCTGTGCCGTGCTATCCAGGGTCTCTTTCAGGAGTGATACATTTATTCTCCTTATAATTGGCAGATAGCCCTTGGCTGCCAGCGCTCGGTGGGAATTATTTATTGAAGAAAGCAACTCCACTGAAGATCACGGCCCTTCACAGGCAGCCTGTACCCAAAGACTGGTTGACAGAAGTTGGGCCAGCCCTTTGGAAAATTCTGTAGAGTCATTTCATCTTTAGAGTGACATGTACAGTTGACTAATGTCTTCATCAGATTTAGGGGGATCACTGTCCCTGTTTTCCTGGATAAGTTCCCTTTTAAGACAGACTACTCTTTCAGCTCAGTCCATGACCTCTGCCAAGACTCTCCTGTAATGGCATCTGCCCTTAAATTTCTAGGCATTTCTACTTCCTATATTGCTCTCTAGGTTCCTACCATAAACCCTCCCTTTTAAAAAAGATGACTTCAGTAGATTTCTGGTCATTGCACTCAAAAGCACCTAAATAGATACACAGTTTTGCATGAGTAGGAGATTTGTTACCGACCACAGAAATCAACTCTGGCCATCTTAAGGGAAATCAATATACTTACTTACGATGTGAAAGCTTCTCAGGATCAAAACAAGACTGTAGCCCCAGACTAGAAAAAGTGGTTGTGCATCAGTTTAATCTGCCACCAACATCGTGATGACTGTAACCCAAGACCGTGGCCAAACCACCCTATCTACCTCCTGTCACAGGAGAGCATCTGACTGACTGAGCCCAGTCATGTGCCCACACTGTGGTTGTGCCATGGGTGGCAGAGAGAAGGCAGGGTGGTGGTCTGTGTCTGGTTCCTTTGCTTCTGCAGTGAGTGACATGTAGCTCACCCCAGATGTACACTCTGGGAAATTCTCCAAAAGGGAGAGGGGTAGAATATCCTGGGAAGGAGGAAACTGCACCTGGGGGGCTGGAGACCAAAACCCAGCAGATGAACATGGCAGTGTACGTCTCCCAACTGGACTAGAGGACTTAAGGCAGGGCCTATGGATGGTCATCTTTGTGTCCCAATGCCTAGTGCCAGGTATCAATAGAGATTTAAGAGGTCGCGGGTTAGATGCTCTTCCATTCAAGAAACCAATTCCGGTCACATCTGGAAAGGCTGGTACTTGATCTTTCAGGAATGTAAAGATGGATAAAAAATAAATCCCAATTCTTAGGGGCTTTAAAATCTAGAAATGGGATTGGGATACACAGTCAGGGTTCCATCCATGCAGCTACAGGCTGTGTGCGTGCACACCCACAGAGCACAGGTTTCCTGCACTGACCCACTGGGACAGCAGGTGGGAGAGTTTCCTCCTTATGCCCCTTTGAGCTGAGCCATGGTCATGTGCGGAGTTCTCAGTTCCCTGTAACCCAGCGTGAGGACACCGACCAGTAACTAAGGAGGAGGGAAAATTCCCCCATCGCACCCCGGTTCCAGATACCACTTTGGCTCCGTCTCCAAGGCAAGCACATGTGAAACCTGTCCTCCAAGGGAAGGTTAAGGACTATTTTACTAAGAGGTTACAGGCATACATAGAATGCTCCTGAGTCAGGAGCAGAGAAAAGTCAACCCTGTGTTTCCAGGTTGGCACCATCCTCTTCCTACAGAGGTGCTGGGGTTGGCCTTACTGCCAGAATTGGACAAAGCACGTCCTGAGGAGTCACACAGCAGGGTTCCAAGGTGCTGATCTACTTCTCCAGTGACCATGAACAAATTATTTTGTGTCTCTGAGACTCAGTTTGCTCTTTCTAAAATGAGGATGATGACATTGATCTCTTATGATTTCTTTTAAGAATTAAATCTCTCTTGCCAGATCATTCCATTCTGGGCTTTTAAGTATTTGGGTACAAATTTGTCTCTGCCCATTTGGCTCTCAAGTTATTGACAGTCAGTCGAGGAGCATTTGAAGGGAGAAAATTTATTGATGAAATAAAATTCAGAGGTGTAAAAGCAGGGCAGCCAAGTGACTTCAGATCCATTACATCATCAGATTAAATGTTTGCTTGTGCCACAGAGCTCAGGTACACACTTAGAATCCATCATTTTCTGTAAATTTTGAAAGGATTCCCAGGAGGAAGTCAATCTTTTTGTTAAGTTGCTGCTTTAGTTAATATCCACTTTTGAGGATGGTAGAGGTTTTTTTCTTTTTTTTTTCTTTCTTTTTAAAAATGATGTTCATTCATCTCAGACTAATCACATGGGGACTAGAAGAGAGGAAGAGCTGAAATTCTAACTTACAGTCTTGCTCCTAAAACAAGGAGCTTCTGTCCATCCAGGCTGCATTTGTCTCATCTATAAAGTTGGATAATGATGAAAATAAAAGTGAGCACTGGAGGACGGATAGAAGGTGGGTAAGAAGGAAGAGGTCAGGTACTCTAGGCCAGAAGAGCAGAGCACAGAAAAGCAGAGGCCTGGAGAGTGTTGCGGGAGTTGGTCACTCATCTAGCTCGCGTAGGGAGGGAGGAGAGGGAAGCTAGATCTGAACAATTTAAACACCAAGCTGCAGAGGCTGGGCTCTATTTACTGGGTTGGCATTGGGGGAGTTACCACAGACTTCCAAACTGAGTGCTGAAGACCGGAGCTGTTCTAGGGAGACTCCTGACAGCTGGACGCAGAATGGGTGGGGGAGGAAACAGTGGAAGACAAGGAGGCTATTATTGTCACTCTAGGGTGTGTCAGAGAAAACAAGAAGAGACAGTGGATGTGAAATACTTGTCATAAGAACTGACAGTTCCGGAGAGTTCACTATGTGCAGCCTTGTGGTAAGGGCTTTCCTTACAATATTTTATTTAATCCACAATGATAGCATAAGGTATGATTATGAGTCTGATTTTACACATCATGAAACTGAGGCTTAGATCAACATGGTGACCTTAGTGAGTGATAGAGCTGGACTTGTTACCTAGAGCCCAGAGGACTCTGAGAGCCAGGCTCCTTTGGTCCTTCTGGACTCCCTCCCGAAGGGACTGGTTATTGACTTAACCAGGGGACAAGAGAAAGGATACCATGTCAAAGAGAGCTTCAAGTTGTAACAAGGCTGATGGAGAGTAGAGCACTGATATGGACAAACAAAGGAACAGCTCTTTCTTGGGAGTTTGGAAGGAAATTTGGGGAGGTGCTTAAGGTTATAAACTTATTTTGGCCTCCCTCAAGGAAAAATACGTGAATGAACTAAAGGAGCAGTAGAAATCAGAGGCCATGAGAGGTCAAAAGAATCAGTGTTACAAAAGTGGACCAAATCGATCATTCTGTCCCGTGTTTGGACTGGCATGAATGACCTCTCTGTTCCCTGGGGCCTCTGCCTGATTGCCCTACAACCCCATCTGATCTTCTGCACCTGCCCACTGGTATTAGACAATGTCAACTCGTGAGCCAGTCTACCCACTCTGCTAGGGAAGAAGCCTGCCTGAAGCCTCAGAGAGGAGGTACCACCATGTTTGTATCACATGATCCCACCCACTCGGCCACAGCTGGTTGGAGAGTAGCCAGACCACGTATTGACCAGTAACCCACGCCCCACCTGGTGGAGGATGACAAAACTGAGCAATGACCTTTCCCCAAAGAGAGTTCTTATTTCTCCACATCCAGTAGACCTGATTCTCTTGACAACCATTGAGTAAATTGTCAACGTTTCAAGGAGAGCGCTGTCTTTATGAGTCCTTCTTATCACCCTGCCTTCTAGACCCAGCACAGTGTCTGATGCATTATAGCAATCTGCAAACACACACGAATGAAGGTATATTTGAATCTTAGCAGTGGACACAGCTCCAGCTCAAACAAGAATATATATTTGTATAAAGTTTTTTTGTACTTTAACTGTGCTTCTAAATAGTTTATCTTATCATGTCAGATGCAGTTATGTCTCCAACGATAATTATTATAAATACTAAGTATGTTAGGCACTTTTCTGAATGTCTTATGTGTTTTGACTTATAACTTCTTCACAGCAATACTAAGTCTTCTTAAGCCCATTTCAAGCAAGAATAAACACGTAAGTAAAGTTAGTTCATCTGTCCAAGGGTGGCAAAGTTAAGTAAGTGGTGGAACCCAGCTTTTCACCTGTCTGTACTCTTAAGCTTTAGGACACACTGCCCTTTGGAATGGATGGTAAACTCCATGAAGTTTGTCTGATTCATCTTGCTATGCTAATGCATGTTGCCTAGTAGGTGGTCAGTACAAGTGGACAATGTTCAATTGTCTTTTTCTCAGCTTGACCAACACTGGCTGGAATATGTCCCGTTATATATTACATACTATGTACTATGGTCAGGCCTGTTCTTTTTAGGTATAGTATAGTTCTGATAAAATGGGGGAAGAATGTTAGAATTTGGAATATAGGAAGTAAAGTGAATTATCTGGAGTTAGAAAGTTCAGGGTGGATGGCTGGTCCACAGGAATCTGTGTACCCCATTTTGGGGAAGATATTTCCATGGGCATGGGGGAAGCAGCTTCATGGGGCAGGGGTGCTGATGACAGTGTCCTTGATAGGTCTCTCCTTTTTGGAAAACCACCATGTTCTGAAGAACAATGTGAACAGTCTTTGTAAAGAAATCAACTCACCTGCCTCACTTGACCTTCAGTGGGTGTTTCAAATTCAATCTTTGGAAAGTCAGTATTCTCTGTCACAATGGAATTGTTTTCTCTGTAGGGTTACGTTGGCCTGGGCTTATGCACATAAACCTTTGTGGAACATTCTCCTGGGGTAGAACTCACCCTCAGAGAAGAGAATCCAGGCCCCACAGATGGGGCACAGCAGGTGTCTCAGGGGCAAAGTCCACAGGCCTTTCTCTCATTTCTCTCTGGCTCAGCTCTGGGCACACTGGTGACTCTTAAAGAAGCTGTTTGTCCAGAATCTACTTGAGACCCAGGGCCCAAGTCACTCACATCAGTATGGGGATTCTCCCTAGTGGTGGAGAAGGTGGGGTGGCGTGGGTACCACTTTGGGCTGGTTAGGACAGCCTGAGTAGCTGTGCTATGGATGGCACCAACCACGCCCAGGAGGCAGTGCCATCCACAATGGCAAGAGTTGACCATCCTGGGGCTTTATGGAACTCTGTGTGGTCTACCCTTCCTGGCATACCTTCAGGGTGCAAAAATTAGCTACCACAATTTTTTCTAGGACTCCATGGCTATAAAAGGAAAAGAATGGCTCACCCAAAGTAGCTGAAAGAAGAGTCATGTGACACACCTTGAGTCCTCCCAGAAACGGCTGGGGGTGGGAGGCATCGAAGGTGGGGAAGGCTGAGGTCCTGCAATAGCCCAGGCTGGAAAAAAAAAATAGAAATAATGTGTGGACCTGCCCTGCTCTTGCTGGGCTCCCTGAGAGACTTGATCTACTGACAGAATAAGATTAGGTAAGGTGTGCTTTTATTCCATAGCATACTTGGCACTCCAGGTGAGGACAAGTGACAGGCAGCAGCAATAGAAAGAGCTTCTGACATCATCCCTGCCCATTCATAGGTTTGATCACCTTCCCCTCCATGTAGCCTATTGGTGCCTCTGCATGAGTCTGTCGTGTAGAGTCTGTCACTGTGAGTGGATGTGTCTTTTTAGAGCTGATAGCACATATGGGAAATCTTGGATTGATTAATTGAATGAGAATTTGATGAAAATTTGGAATCTTGAATGAAATGCTAATTTTGGTATGGGTTTTTTTTGGACAAATTCAATCACGATGCTTGGCAGTTTTAGACTGAATGTTAAAAAGAGACTCTCCCATCTTGGAGCATTGTTTTTCCAGAATCCCCTGAAACTGAGAACAGTATGATGTACATCTTACATAGCGTTATCTGAAGCAATGGGCAAGACCAGCTGTGCAAAACATGCTATGAAATCACAGAGCTTTGTTCTGCTAACTTCAGTCCATTAGTCACACCTGGGCTACAGGAGAGGAGACAGAAGGGGGAGTACAGGGGAGGATGAGAATTCCTTGGGGTGCATCGTGGAGGTGCTGGGCACTTCTGCACCCACTCCATGGGAAGAGGAAAGAAGTGTACCCCTCCCCCTGAGGCCAAGTGAGGAGGACTTTTGGAGGGCTTCTTGCAGGGATGGGTAGAAGTCTTCTAGAGCTTGGGGTGCAGGGCTGGCATGTGACCCTCACAAGAACAGTCCAAAGGCTTGGAGCTGGGTCAGTTACTGTCTCTCTGACAGTTGAGTGAAGACAAATGGTGGCATCCAGCAAGCTCTACTGTTGGGAAGAGTGAGACCACTGGATCTTGGATGTGGTCCCTGGAAGGAAGCTGGCCTGAGGTTATCTTCCAAGAGAGCTGTACCAGCAACCTTCCAGTGAGAGGGGTCTTATCCTGGTGAGAGTCCTTAGTTACCAGTGACAGAACGCCCACCTGTCAGTCCACATAGGAAGGGATGTATTAAAGGGCTTTAGTGACTTATGAAATTTTTGGAACAAACTTCTGTTCCAACTCCCAGGAATGAACAAGTCTCAGAGTCTCCCCAGAGGGACTGGTCAGAGAAGGGAACCGATGCTGGCCTTCCGCTGACTCTTCGGACCAAGTCGCACCTGCAGTCACCCACATCAGCACCGGGAAAACCAGGATCCCACACTCCCATGCTGTAGCATGAGGGGACCTGACAATGTGGCATTGTGGGTTCTTCTTTGGGAAGCTGGCTTCATACTGTAGGAAACTGCAAAAATGTGAGCGGGTGTGCGAATGACAGCTGTCCACTCACCCTGGCGGAAGGGAGGGTTCTGGCAGCTGGAAGTCAGACCTCAGGAAAAAGTTATTCAACCAGCTGGACGACAGGCATTGTCTAAGTCAAAAGATCTGAACGGGGAGTGCTCAGCAGGAGGTTTTCCAGAGAGCCGGCAACTGCATCCAGGAGAACAAGTGTCAGTTTTGTACGTCCATCATGCCAGGACACCAGTGCACTTGACAACTACGCCCCTCAAGTGAGTCTTTTCTTCCACCACCCCCACCCCACCTCCTCCCTGGTGCTGAACTTGCAAGTTCCTTAATCGACAACTAGTCACTGGGGCAGGACATGGAGTAAGAGGATAGGAAAATTGGCCATGCCCCTTTGCCCACCGCAGGCCTGGGTGAGGGACTGGCAAAGTTTTAATCAGGTGTGAGCTTGCAGTTTTGATGATTTGATTATTACATTGGATAGATCCCTTTAATGTTTGGGCATGGCCTGAGATTTTTTTGTTTTCTAAATATGATGGGGAAAGGTATGAGACCTTGCCTGAGAATTTGTCCCCAAGTGGGAAACAAGAGGGTCAAAGAGCACATTGAACGGGCACTGGGAGAATGAATGAAAGGATTCTTTTATTCTGCCCCTGAGCAAGTCTTGTTTATTCAATCAGTTGGTTATAAACATTATTATTATGAAGGTATATTTATTGTTGATTTGACTAATTTTTTTCAAGTTTATTTTGTTCATAAAATCAGTTGAGAGGAAAAGGGAAAAGGCAGAGGAAGGCAGGAGAGAGAGGTGGCTTATTGCCGCAGGTGCCTGTAATTCCCAAAGGTGAGGTAAGAGAGATCAACCCGGCCTGGCTAGCAAGGGACTTAACAGTGTCACTGTGCTATTCTCCTTATGAATGCTACCACCTTTTAGCCTCAGGAGAGCCCCACTGGGTAGGTATAATCTCTGCCCCTTTCTGGAAGGGGTATGGCGTGTGCAGGGTCACCCAGCTTGCAAATCACCAAAGAAAGACCCAATCCCCTCATCTGGCTCTGCTGTGTGACTGGTCTGTGCTGAGTCTTAGAGGATGTGCCTTCCCAGTCTGGTTCCTTGAAGAGGGCACATCTGTCACCATAGTCACAGCTGACTTTTACTGAACACTTAAGATCCTTTGGTCACTGCTCTGTGTCCTTCACCATTTTGTCACGGGATACTCTCATCAACCCTGTAACACAGGCAATATTGTCATTTTCATTTTATAAATGTGGAGAGTCAGGCACACTTGCCTGCAAACCCTGCAGGGATGAGTGGTGGGGTGAGGAGTCTCATGCAGGCAGCCTGGCTCCAGCTAGGACTCAGCTCTGGTGCAACAACTGAGGCTGAGGGGAAAGGAAGAGGGCCTGCCGCGCATACCCGGGCTGCCAGGACCGAAGCAAGAACGGTCCTCCTCCTCCACCCCTTCTCCTGATGCCTTCACGCGCCCCTCTCCAATAGCCTCACTGGGAGGGGGTCAAGAGGATCGCTGTTGTGGTTTGGATCTTCAATTGCCCCCAAAGACCATGAGTCGAAGGCATGGTCACCAGCCTGTGGTGCTATTGGGAGGTGATGGAACTTTTAGGAGATGGGGGCTAGTAGAAGGAAGCCAGGTCATCCAGGGCGTTCCCTCCAAGGGGATGTTGGGACAGACCCCTTCTTCTCTCTCTCGGTTTCTCGCTGCCATGAGGCCAGCAGCTTTGCTCTACCATGCACTCTCCATGATGACGTTTAGCATTGTCACAAGCCCAAAGTGAGGGGTCAAGCAACCAGGGACAGAGACCTTGGAAGTAAAAAAAATTAAAAAGCCAAAATAAATATCTTATAATTTGGTTATCTAAGGTATTTTGTCACAGTGATGGAAAGTTGACTAATACAATCATTCTTCCATCTGATGTTTGGATGGTATCCCTCATCCCTCTTTGGGGATTTTGCTCTATATAAATTCTTTCCACTTTGTCTTTTTTCCTTTTTTTCTAAATTTGTGATTCTGGGACCTCGTGCATGCTAGGCAAACTAAGATACAATCCCAGTCCCTCTCTATCTCTAAACCCATTTTATTTTTACCCTGATTTAAGAGTTCATGGTAGAGAATCTTAAGAGACCAACTGTCTTGATGCCGTTTTGCCTGGAGAAAGAGCCATCTGGGTAGGCTGTGCTGGACAAAAGTATAAACTGGCCTGTGAAAGAGATAAATAAGAATTTGCTGATGTCAGCTGACTGGGGTGGGGAGATGAGGAGGGTCTTGACTGCATGGCAGGTTCAGGGGGAGCCCAGGTGGAAGAAAGAAATAATGAGAATTGAGAACCATGTTGGCCAAGGAACTTTTAAGAAAGGGACTCACATTCAACTTTGTGACTTTGTGTAATAAGCTGTTATATAATTATCATTTCATTTCTCAACCTTTGCGTGAAGTCTGCCGTGGAGCGACTTGAGTTGGTGGAACTTCTGGGCGTGAAGGTTGACGGTGGGTCCTGAGGCTCATTCCATGGACATTGGTACAGCTCTTGGGGAGAATGGAACATGAAGCCGAGATGGGACTGCAGTGGACACAGGGGCCCAAGAGAGTTAGTGGAAACATGAGTCACCTGTTCTTTCCAATGCAATTTGTCGCATTGGGAGGAACGCTGGATTTATTAGAGCATGTGGTGTGGCTTTTGGATCCATTTTTCCTAATTCTTAACAACCAGTTGACCATAGCAACCTGAAGAACTTGGGGTTGCCCAGAATTGAACCTTCCCTCTTTCTCCATGCTCTGAATTGCCGCCTTTCAACCAAATTTCATTACTACCGACCTCAGCCTCTGCTTTCATCCAAGCTTCTCCCATTTAACATAGAATTTAGCTTCTTCTCTGCTCTGACCTCGGCTCCATTTCCTGGCTTCTGATGTTCTCTCCTTCACAATTCATCAGTTCAGAAATAGGCTCTAGGGTAAAACTTTCCCCTGGGTCCATTGGCTCCTGGAAACACTACTCATGTTTCCTACTCCACCCTCACTCCTCGTTCAGTCTCCTTCAAATCCATCTGCAAAAACTTGGAAGAAGTTGGCGTTTCCATAGATGTCAGGGAGAGGTGCGTGGATCAGGGTTCATGTGCAGAAGGCAGGATGTATGCTAGCCAGTTTAAGGTAGAAATAGAATTATTAGAGAACATGTGTGGCTTATGGAATGATTGGGAAGGTCAGGTTCACAGTAACTCTTGAAACTACAAAGTGGCTACTAAATCTTCCATAATTGTGAAGCTATTCACCAAATTTTCATACTCATAGTAGCTGCTGTCTCTAGAAACATCACACCAATGCCATAGTCAAGAAGGCAGAACAAATAGGACACAAGATGCCCCCATGATCTGGAATATGTTGCATCATGAAGACCCTGCACCCCCCAGCTCTGGAACCTTGTCATGCCTGCCACAGTCCATATGAATGGTTTGAACCCTGCCACCAGCCACCCAGTGACTGGATGCTGGGTCCATGTATTTGCCTCCAGGAGGGCCAAAATCAGAAGTATGGCATTCATCTCATTATCCACCATTAGGTCTTCTGCTGGTGATTTCAATTAGTGGGATCCAAATGATATACAGAACTCTAGCTGCAAGGGAGCCTGGGAACTACTGCTGAGCTTTCTGACCTCTGGGGCACAGCACACACACAAGAAGGAGGCTGATAGAGATGTTTTGCTTTGACCAATGGTGTTTGCCATAGAGGGTTAACCTTGCTCTTCCTTGCTTCTTCAGAATTCCTTTCTCTAAACAGATTTATTGCCCACTTAGTGCTTTGGAATGACTGAGGATAGTCCTATTTGGCTCAGAAAAGAATGACTCATAATCAGATTATTGCAGATTGTTATTTAGCGCAGGTTGTATTATAGCCTCTTCCAAGTTGTTGATGCACGGTAATTGATTAATGGCTAAGGGCAGACACAAACCACACCATGGCACTAAGTCATTGCATAAGTCTCCTCCAGCCCACACTATAGATGGCAAGAGGTCCACTTTGTAGATCTGCTTTCTGAGGGCAGTACCAAAAGTAGAAAGGATAAATCCTTCAGATTTGTTTTACCAGGAAAATAAAAGAAGTAACAAATCAACTTATTTTTCAGCACTATGCTATAATGATCATCTCTCGTGCAACTTGAAACAGCACTCACTATCTTTTCTCTTGTTTATTTGTGCCTTTTTTTTTTTTAACAATATTTTGAGTGTTCTCCAGTTTCTTCCAGCTGGTTCCAGTCATTAGTAGACTCTTCCCAAGATAGTCCAGTCCTACTGGAAACAGGAAATACTCGAAACTGTGCTAGAAAATAGAGTCCATTTCTGGCCCAGTTTTGCCAGAGTTTTGATAAGCATCCAAAGTTTGGGTTGTTTATGCAGATTGAGCTTCTGAATCTCCTGGGGTTTACTCCTTGCAATTGGTGAGCCAATAGCTGCAGGGGGAAAAAAATTACACATTTTCTGACCCATCCTTGGAAAAATGCATGCCTTTTCTCTGCCAGGTTTACTAATTTACATGTGTTCCAAAGCTGAGGCCAGCTGGTTAAAACTGGAAAGATGATTTTTAACAACTGAACAGTCCAGTAGTAAAAATTATTCGGATCACTCCAGTACTAAATCAAATTAAATCTTATTTATCCTTACTTATGCTTAAGGGAAAAATGTGGTTTATTTAAAATTATAGGGATTGAGATTCAAAAATATATTTTAGAATTTATAAAGAACATCAGGGATTGGATCATAGAGTAAAAAAATTTATATTTAGAAAGGAACTTCCCGATGCCAACTTTCCTGATAGGTTATCCTCAGTTATCTTGGGTAAAGGGGTATTACTGGAAATATGGTTCAGTTTCTCATCCAATGTTAGAAAGATTCTTGGCAAAAAACAAGAATGCATTTGTTTAGAAGACGGCAATAACATTTATTAGGAAAAAAAAAACATGACCTTAAAATATTCTTTTAATCAGGATTTGGTGCTGATACAAATTGTAAGTCTATCTACATGAATTTGTGCAAGTTAGGTATCTTTTCTGAGACTATTTCTTCATCTATAGCAATTCGACTGTATTCTTATGAATGTGTTGCTTGAAAACAACTGTTTAAGGGCTGCTATGCATATTCCATCAATTCTTATCCTATCTAGTCAGTGGAATATATTCCTCAAATATTTCTGGGTGTATATAGCATTAATTCCACTTAGTTATCATGTTGACTACCAGGTGGAGTTTACTTTTCTATTTAACTTCTGACCTGCTGGTTACCATTGGGCTGTGCTGTTTTCTGATGGATATCATCTCTCCAATGCCATATTTATCTTGGAAAGTCATCAATACACAACATGCTCTTATGAGTCAAAGCTATAGTGCAGATTTGTTATCATCGGCTACGAGAGTGGCTAAAGCTCCAGCCATTGCATTTAATCTCCCAGCATAGTATGAAGACAGGACAAAGCTGTCTATGAACCAACCGTCCTGTAAGAAAAGTTCCTTGGAGTGGCCACGTGATATTTCTGCTTATATTCCATTATCCAGAGCTTAGTCATATGGACACACCAAACTTCAAAGGGAAGATGTCTTCATTCTGATGGCCAGGTGCCCAGCTATAAGAGGGACACCAATGGAAGATGGAGAGAACAGCTTTGGGAAGGATAATTTTTGCCAAAGCAACTTTCAGGTTGATGAGTTCCAGGGACTTCAGCTCTGACTTCCTGTAATTTTCTATGCTTTGTCTACTCAATATCTCATTTTAATTCAGTAACAAAGCAACTTAAGCAGATTCAGAACATCCCCACCATGAAAATATCCAGACAGAAAAGGTTACTTCTGGTTATTCTCCTAAAGACATGCTAGAGAAATTTTCTCTCAAGACCTGGAAAAATTTGGATGAGTCACTCACTTTTGATCTCATCAATGGAACGGGGAAAGGGATTATTCTAGGTCATCCAGGTCTGCCTTAAGAGTGGGATGGATCCCCAGAGCCAGGTTCCTGCCAGTCAGGAAGAGTGGATAGTTGAAGAAGTTGGGAGTCTGTTAGGAAAGAAGGGATAGGATAGATGCTGGGCAGGGGACCCTCCCACTGGGAGCAGCACTAACATCTGCTGCTTGTGACCCTTGGGCACACGCAATTTGAGGGAAATGATTCTTTATGGTTTGTTTGTTTTGCTCTTCTTGTTACACTCCCTTATCTTCTTTGGACCCAGATATGAATCCTTATGAGTGGGTTCAATGGCGAACATCACATTTAACTGACTCCTGCAATTGGGTATTTGCAACTAGGTCAAGGCCGTGGTCTTCAACTCTCTCTTCCCTCACTCAGTGTGAGCTCTCTCCCTTAAGGGTCTTCACACTAATAGACGTCTGATGGGCTTACCCTCCAAGACATAGCAAGATGGACAGAGCTCAGGTCCAGGCTGGAAACTACATTGTATATAAAATGGGAACAGTATTTACTCATGCCAGAGTTCTAACGGGATTTAAATACATGCCTTCGAGTGCGGGTCCTCACTTTTCCATATGATCAAATCCCCCGGGAGCAGTGCATACCCATATAGTACATAACACGTGCTTGTTAGATGTTTTTGGCATTAGATTAAACAAGACAGCACGTGTAGATGCTTCATACAGAGTAGGTGTTTTATAAATGTGAGTTTTCTTCCTGGAGCAGTTCCTAAAGTCATCAGTTATACTCAGTCCAGAAGAATTCCAGGGCCTGACTACCATACCCTGAGTCCCTGGTTAATGGAATTAATATTTGTTTTTAAAATACCTTGAAACTAATGCCCTAGGTGGAAGGATGTCATAGGATGACAATTAATTCCTTCCTTCCTGAGAAATGAATCCAAGGGTACGAGAAAGAGTATTCTCCCCCTGTCGTTCAGTAGGAAGGTGCTATTGAGGTTACAGACGTGATAGTTGAGTCCTTTGTGGTGAGCATTTAGCAATGTGGAAATTGAGAAGTTTGCAGTAATTCATTCAGATTGAAATATTATTGTAATGAAGAAAGAGGGCATTGTTAATTGCATTGAGGAAATGCAATTACACTATAATGAATTGTAAAAATTTACATCTTATTATTGATCTTATAAAGGATGTAAGAGAAGAAATGGGAATTGCAGGTCATTTCTTTTTATTAAACACCTAATTATTGTATTTTCAGACAAGACATGAATGTTTCCTGGGTTGCTTAGACTTTATCTAATCATATAAAAATTATCTTGGAGGATTTGCAATATTACATTTTTTTTTTTCTATTTTGAGAAGAGGTTGTCTTACAGGTCCTCCTTATGTTGGTTTTAAAGTGTCCTCCTAGAGTTGAAGGACCTCTGCTTTGAGTTTTATACTTGTTAACACATGGCATTCCCAAGTAAGAATCAGGTTCTATTTGGTACCTCCCATGGAGCAGCAGGAAAGTGCAGCCTGTCCCAACAGCTGATTTTATTTCTTTATTCCCCAGGAAGACTCTTCAGGCCGATTGTGGCATCCCGAGGGTGTGAGCAGGGATGGTCTTCTCCGGGGCTGGCGGGAAGATGGTCACTTCTCTTGTCCAGCCTCCTCAATGGTGTCTCCTCCCCACACTTAGTGCCTGGCTCAGGCTTGGGAGAGAGTGTTTCCCTGTAAAGTTCACCAGAAATAACACAAAACTTACAAACCAGAATTTTCCTATTAGAAAAATTGCTTGTGTTTTACCAAGTGCTTCTACACCTAGAAATATGCCCCCTGACTGCTGGAGTCTAGTAAATAAGAAAGAGGGCGCACCAGGGCAGAGTCACATATTAGAAGCCTGATAAGGAGAGGTCGGTCAACGGAACCATGTCACAGTTAGATTGAAGGAGTCAGTCACACTGGGGGCCACAGTTGGGAGCAGTGTGCGGTACGATTCAAGAGAGCTGGAAAAGAGGGTTTTAAACATGTCATCACAGAAATGAATGGTAAGTGTCTGAAGTGGTAGGTAGGCCATTACCCTGATTTGATCACTAAACAACACATACCAAAATGTACCCCATACATTTGTGTGATAATTATTACATCAATTAAAAATAAGATAAAACAAAACAAATAAATCCTTTTTTAAAAGGAAAAGAGGGTAACCTGGCGAGCAGTGAATGCGGTCCCTCCTCCATCTCTGGACCTTGTATCTTCCCTCTTGCTCCCTCGCTGGTCTGCAGTCCCTGGCTTTTCTTCAATACCAGCCTGCTGTTCTTTTTGGCGTCCTTGGACTTTTTTCTTCCTTACCGGGAACATGCCACCCAACTGCCCCATGTGGCCATCTCTCTTGCCCTGTGACTTCTCAGCTCCAACACCATGTCCTCAGAGAGGCCTAGCTGACCACCCTGTCTGAAGGGGTGACTCTCCCCAAGTCACTTTTGACCCAACTATCCTGTCTAATGGCAATCACAGCAGGTGTTAGTATTGGAAATGAGCTTGTTTATTGTGTTGTCATGGTGATAGGCCGTCTGTCCTTTGAGAATATAGACATAGGGATCTTGGCTGTATTATTTTCCAGAACCTAGAAGAATGATGTAGAAAGTCAGAAGCCCTCAGGAAACTCTGTTGAATGAACAAATGACTGAAAGGATGTCCACGCGACAGTAATGCAGCAGAGGCCAAGTGTCCTGGACGCACGTGAAGAGGGAGTCTGAAATATGAATAAACTAGCACAAAGACCTCAATTATGATGGGCATCTGGAAACAGACTTCGTCCTCATCTTTTTTCCCTACAAAATGGTTTTTGTCTCTTTGTTACATCCTCCCTGCACTAAAAACTTCAATATCACAAAGTAGGAGTAAGCAGTAACAAAGAGCTGAATGTGTGCCAGCCTATAAAAGCCCTTTACATGTACTAACACATTTAATTCTCACAAGAACTTTATGACAGAGGTGCTATTAAGCGTGAATGTGTTAGATTAAATCACCAAGAAATGACCTGAGTTGAGAATCTGTGTTCTTAGTCACACACTTTGGGAAAGGCTGGTGGAGGCATTGGGGTCACGTGGTGGGGAGTGTTCTGCCCCAAGGCACAAGGCACAACAATGCGAGCCCCTGTTAATCACTCAGCTCTGCCTGCGAGTCCTTCCCTGTCAGCAGCTGCAGTCCCACCATCTCCCCAAAGAGACCCCGTGCTAACGGGCACCAAAGGCGTCTCCTAATTTGGACACCATGCCAGTCTGCTGGAGAACCAGCAGGGAATGAGGAGCTATTTCTGCTGTCACAAGTTTATATTTTCTTCCATTTCACTAATAACACTGATATTAATGTGTTAGGATTGGGGTTGGGAGGTGTGAGGGATATAAAAAGATTCATCTTTGTAGTTCAAATTCCTCTTCAAAAAAAAAAAATGTATGAGCTGGGCACGGTGGCTCAGGAGTTCAAAGCCAGCCTCAGCAAAGCTGAGGCTCTGAGCAACTCAGTGAGACCCTGTCTCTAAATAAAATACAAAACAGGGCTGGGGATGTGGCTCAGTGGTGGAGTGCTTCTGAGTTCAATCTCCAGTACCACCCCCCAAAAAATGAATGGTAATATTAATTAAGTACATTCCCTGATGGTGGGGAAATTGTTTACTCTCAGGCTTGGTCCTTAATTGTACTTGGGAACAAAAGCATCCCATAAATAAGGATGCAAGTATAAATTAGAAAAGACAGTAGAAGATGCAGAGATAGCATCCTTCAACACACAATAAATATGGAAAACCATGCTTGGACATGATGCTTAGGGAAGGAGGGATATTGACGGTATCTGGGTATGCTTCTCCACTATGCAGAACCTGAAGTGACAGACATCTCTCTCCCGGTGCATGTAAATCAAGGAGCACTCTTCTTTTAGGAGGTAACTGTACTTAGTGACCTCACCCCCAACTCTTCCCTCTCTGCTTAGTGGCTTGACTTATTGTTGGCATGCCCACCTGCTCTGGATGTGACCAAGGCAAAGAACTTTGCTCAGCCACCTTGGGGCCTAGCATGACCTGCACTGGGTGATCCTGGCCCCTGAGGGTCTCAGGAGGGATGGGACACTCAGAGGATCTGGGTTAGAATTGGTAGCACTGTGTGCACTATGCCTGAAGGCATGGAGCAGCCAGGGTCTTGTTCACTACACTGGGTGATGGCCCATGTTCACACACTGGGTTTCCAGGAAAAAGAATCAGAACAAAGTATGATAATCACATGAAGAGGTTTCTGAGGTCAAAGTTGCTTTTAGAGAATGTTAACTCTGGAAGGCCCGTCAAGTGTTCCAAGGCAATCCCCTTCCCAAATGGAGGGGAAGCAGGTCTGCAGGAACTGCCTTGCAGCTGGGTAGTGGCCAAAGCACCAGAGCATCTGGTAAGGTGCTCCTCACTCCATGGGGTGCCACCCGTCACAGAGGCTGCCTTCACCCACCTTCCATCAGAACCACATGGACTAACATAACCACTAAGGCCACGTATCACTCTGAAGATGGCCATTTGTAGAAAGCTGAGCTCTGGAGTTTGACTGGAGAGCCTGGAAGGGGTCATGTCACTTCTCTTGACCCCGTGGCCCCATGTGCTAAAGGTTCTATTACTCTTATTTCCTTTTGAGACCCTTGGTTTCAAGAGGTGTCTGTGCCTGTTGTTTCCTCTTGTTACTATCTCTGGCTGGGTAGAATTTCCTGGTGAGAAGCCTCTTTGACACCTGTATTGACTGCTATTTCCACCACTTTGCTAAAGCTGTTTTGGCAAAGGTCACCAATGATTTTACTTTGTCAAAGATGATGGCAGATTTCCATGCTTTCCTTATCTTTCTGGAACTGTGCTGCCTTTGAGACTGTTGAAGTTGCTTTGGGCTTCTCCTTGCTCTCTGCCTCTCTTTCATCATTCCTGCCATCTCCTTTTGGAGCTGTCTTCTAGTCACCTAAAATTCTTGTTCTCGCCAGTAAAATTCTTGTTACTCCTTCTTTATTACTTATATGCTTTCTTGGTGACATCTTGGCCAGTCTCCACATTTAAATCTTTATCTGTTTTGATTACATGTTGCTACAACAAACCACCTGAAACTTAGTGGTTTAAAACTGCAACAAATTGTTATCTCCACAGTTCTGTGGGTTAACTGGGTGCTCCTCTCTTTGCAGTATTGGCTAGTGGACAGACAGGGATGACTGCTCCAACATGGCCTCCCTGGGTCCTGGTGCTGGCCGTTGGCTGGAAGCTCAACTAGGGCTGACTGTGGAGGTCTTAGTCTCCTTCTGTATAGTCCTCTTCTCATGGCTGTTCCAGTTTGCTTAAGATGGTAGCCATGTTCAAAAAGTAAGAAGGTGGAAGCTGCCAGTTCTTAGAAGAGGGAAATTCAACTTCCTAGATGCTACTTCTGGTGTAGCATATTGGTCAAAGCAATCACATAGTCACCCAGCTAAAATAAATGTCTCTTGATGGGATGGTGGTGTGCAAAGAGGGGAGGAATTGGCGGTGGACCTATTTGGATATATATATCATGGTTAATCCTCTGGCCACAATAATTGATAACAGGTCCATGAGCAAAATGCACTTACCCCTTCCTTAAAATTCTCATCCCATTATGGAATCAGCTCAAGGTCTAGAGTACCATCATTTCAGTTAGGAACAAAGGAGAAGGTGGAGGCTCTGGTCCACACCTTGAATAAAGCTTTTCAGCTGCATTTTGTTGGGTGCAAAAATCTGTGAATCAAAAAATCAAGTGGTATTACAAGCAAATGTACAATTGTGCAAAAGAGACAGAATAAAGCAATAAATGCTTCTGCTCACCCTGGGAGAGCACAGGAGGCCACTTGTTCCAGCAATTCTGAAATCAGGCTCAGCTCATGTGGCCATTTTCTCTGACTCTTGGGGCAGAGAATGTTCTTGGATTAGGAGCTCATTTCTGCTCCCCGTGAGTAGTTTTCCATGGCTCTTGGCTCTTCCCTGTGGAATCTTGGCTTCACCTTCTGAGTCGTCCTTTTTTTCTTATAAGAAATGCCCTGTGTTTGAGGAGCTCTCTTAGCCTGCTTCCTGTTCCTAGGAAGTTTGGGGTCCAGGATCTCTTTTCATTTTCCACTATCTGTCCCTTTGAGTTTAAACTGATTTAATTCCTGTAAAAATATTTTGAGCCTCTGAATTTTGAATTATAATTTGTGCCAAAGACAAAAGGAGTATCCACAGATCTAAATGAGATAGACCCTCAAAGTCAGGATGTGATGTGGAAAATCCCTTAAAATTCTGTTGTCCACCTGGGAGGCTCTAGAAGCTTCCTGATTAGGAATTTTTTTTTTTTTTTGGTCTAATCTAGAGGCCTGTGAGGTCTATGAGAAATTACCTTAACTCTTTCTGGGGCTTCAACAAAGGATCTTCCAGCCATACCCTTGATCTCTTCTGTACCTGGAAGCTGTGTTTTCCTGGTGGCTTTGGATTTGACTTTTTACCCGTGGTATTTTTTACTTTGAGAATCTTTTGTTTGCCAGAGAATCTGACAATATGAAATCATTTAAAAATATCCTATCAATCAAGTCTTGAATTGAAAATATTTCCTCCCTTGAGAAATGAATGGTTCCTTCTCAACCTCATCTCACTCCTCCTGTATTTTATCATTGGCTTCTGCCATTTTGCTTGGCAACCTTAGCCAGACGCCCACATTTATTTTTTTTTCAAGCTTTCATGTTACTATTTGACCAATTATTTTACTAATAAATAACTTACACCCCTGTTAACTTATATTTAGTCTAAAGCTACCTCTGTACTTTGAATTGCTACATGGTGAACTGCAACATGACCCAGTCTCAGTCAATCAGATTAGACCAAGTCCATATAAGGCAAATGCTTCATCACATCATCCCCAAATACAGCAGAAACCAAAAGCAAAAACCATACTCTCACTGACCCAGCTATTTCTGCATATCAATTTCTTTTTTTGTCTGTAAATAATTGGCCTTCCTCATATATGGGTTCTGCATTCACAGATTCAACCAACCTCAGATCACAGACTATGGAGTTGGACCTATAATGGTTACATCTGTACTAAACGTGTACAGAATATATTTTCCTATCAGTACTCCTTAACACAGTATGACAAACATTAGCATAACATTTACATTGTATTAGGTATTGTAAATAATCTAGAGGAGATTTAAAGTATAGAGGAGAATGTGCATAGGTTATATGCAAAGGCTCTGCCATTTTATTTAAGGGAGCATCATGGGTCTTGGTGCCTGCTAGGGTCCTGGAACCTGGGACCATCCCTGGTGAGGACTGCGGGATTCTGTGCTGTCTGCTCATGTTGCTGGGAAGGGGCCTCAGAACCTCTCTGGGTTTTCAGTGCTGCCTGGCTCATGAATGCTAAATTTAACTTGTCTGATGTTTTTCTTTTCACATCCCTTATCCTGTAATCACCATCAGCAATTTCTTCACTGTTATTTCAGCCTTTTTATGTCTCCTTCAAGCCCTCTCAGCTTCTGTCTGCTACCAAATTCTAACCAATGTCATGTATGTTAAGTTTTTGTTTTGGAAGCATTCCAATCTCAGATACTGCCTTAACCCATTCCTGTTGCTATATATAAAAAAAAATCCGAAACAGAAATGCATTTCTCACAGTTGTGTGGAGTTAGAAGTCTGGGATGAGGGCGCCTGCAGCCTCAGTGTCTGGCGAGGGCTGTGCTCTGCTCTAAGATGGCATGTTGTCTCTGCATCCTCACAAAGTGACGTGAATGCTGTATCTTCATGGGGCACAAGAGCAGAAGAACCAAATGAACTGGCTAGTTCCCTCCAGCTTTTTTTTAAAATATATTTTTAGTTGTAGAGGGACACAATACCTTAATGTCACTTTTATGTGGTGCTAAGGATGGAACCCAGGGCCTCAGGCATGCTAGGTGAGCACTCTATCACTGAGCCACAACCCCAGGCCGGCTCCAGTCTTTTATAAAGTTGCTAATCCTGTTCATTAGAGCTCAGCTCTCATTGACTTTATTACCTCCTGTAAGTCCCACCTCTTAAAATAATCACATTGGTGACTAAACTTTAGCATCAAAATTCGGGGTTAGGTGAGAGGTTTGCTGGATGTGATGGCACATGCCTATATTCCCAGAGGCTTGGGAGGCTGAGGCAGGAGGACTGCAAGTTCAAAGTCAGCCTCAGCAATAGTGAGTTGCTAAGCAACTCAGTGAGACCCTGACTCTAAATAAAATACAAAATAGGGCTGGGGATGTGGCTCAGTGGTCAAGTGCTCCTGAGTTCAATCCCAATAGCCCCCTAAAAATTCGGCCCCTGGAATTTTTTGCCCTGCACTGGAATGGTAGTAGAAACCATTTTCACTTCTATTGCTATGCAGCAACCATTTAAAATTAATGGCTCAAACAACAGCCATATGCATTATCAAGATTCTGTGGAGTGAGAACTTGGGCTTCCCCAAAGCATGGCAGCTGCATTCCCATGCTCCACTTTAAGAGGAAGTCAGGAAAAATGACCTTTTCTCTTAGGGCTTGAGCTCAGAAGTTCCAGAGTGTTTCTTCCACAGCATTCTATTGGTCAAAACATCTACAAATATGGTTTGGATGTGAGATATCCCCAGAAGCTCACATCTGAGACAATGAAAGAAGGTTCAGAGAAGAAATGACTGGGTTGTGAAAGTCTAAACCCAATCAGTGAATTGATAGGGATTAACTGAGTGGTAATTGAAGTGGTAGGGTGTGGTTGGAGGAGGTGGGAATTGGGGCATGTCTTTGGGTATATATTTGTATCTGGCAAGTGGAGTCTCTCTCTCTGCTTTCTTATCACCATGTGAGCTGCTTCCCTCTGCCACACTCTTCCACCATGATGTTCTGCCTCACCTGGAGCCCCAAGGAATGCAGCCAGCTGTCTATGAACTTCGACCTCTGAAACTGTGAGCCCTCAAATAAATGTTTCCTCCTCTACAGTTTTCTGGTCAGGTCCTTTAGTCAGAGCAGTGAAAAAACTGACTAAAATAAGAGAAGAGGAAATTAATCCACCCCTGGATAGGGGAGTGGCATATGCATTCAGTGAAGAAAGATACTGATGGTGGTCATTGTTGAAACTAGCTGTCACATCCTCTACCCCACAGGAATCACATTTATGTTTCCAGTTCTGTTAGCACTCCCTGGGTTTCAGACTCCTGCACCCTCCTTCCTTTGGACGCTTCCCTATGCACTCGAGGCCAGCACGCCCTAAGTGAACTCTCCACGTTCCTTCCTAGACCTGGTTCTCCTCCTCTGTTCTGCATTTCAGTAAATGGAAACATCTGGGTCAAGGCCTGGAATCCATGCCGATTCCTCCCATCTGTGGCCCTGCTCCTGTGCCCGGGTCTGACCGATTTTAACTCTTCGTTAGTTTTCCAGTGTGTCTCCGTTTCTCCATTCCTGTTGCTATAGACTCAGGGGTTTTGTGACCCCAGATCCACACGTTGGAAGTCTAACAGCCAAGGTGAGGGCACTAGGAGGTGGACCTTGGAGAGGTGAGGGGTTATGAGGGCAGAACTCTGGCAAACAGGGCAGTGTCCTTACAAAAGAGGCTAGAGAGAGACCTTCACCTCTCCTGCCACGTGAGGACACAGCAAAAAGATGACTGTTTATGTACCAGAAGCTGGTCCTCACCAGACGCGGAGGGTGCTGGTGCCTTGGTCTTGGTCTAGCCATGTCCAGAACTGTGAGGAATAGCTTTCTGTTCTTTATAGGCTGCCCAGTCTGTGACATTCTGTTATCGCAGCCTGAAGGGATGAAGAGGCCAATATTGCTCAGCTCAGACCCTCATCATGTTCTCTCGCACCTGGATCTTGGAGCAGCCTCCTACAGGGACTTCATGACTCCAGTTCAACTTAGGGTGAAGCTGAGATGTGACTTGGGGCCCATTCAGCCACTTAATGAAATAAATATGGCAAGAAGAAAGAGGAGGAAGAGGAGGAAGGCATGAACCAAGGAAAAGAGATGATGAAAAATAAAAGAAGGAAGAAAAGAAACCTAATTAGGCTTGTATTAAAATTCCTTAGCTGACGATGTCATGTTTTAATTTGTAGATGGAAAAACAGTAAGTGCTATAATTTATGTTCAGATTAGTAAGCTGAATTGTAATAAGAAGAAAGTTATCATTTCAGGACAAATCCTTTGCCTCAGCTTCTGATGTCAGGCCTCCCTATAAAATGCTTCTGAGAAAACAGATAAGCCTGCCCCCATCTTAGACTAAAAAAATACACATCATCTCTATCCATGTGTATTTAGTGGTCCCCTGAACTAAATGCTTCCCAAACATCCTGTACATAGCCGTCATCTTCTTCCATATACCATTGGCTTTATCTGTGTATGTGTCCATCTCCCTAGAACCTTCTTGGGAAAAGAAATCATGTCTTAAGAGATACTGTAAAACAGTGTTATAAAAGCCATCCTCTGGAGAATTGGTGTCTGAATTTATTTCCTTTCTCTACCACTTACTACCTGGATAACACCAGGTTTATTTAGCTCTTTGGTACTTTTTTCTGCATCTTAACCTAGGCATAGTAACAGGTTAAATTTTGTTAGGAAGAATTAATGCATTAATACATGTAATATATTTGAAACAGTGCTTGGTGCCTGGAAGGAGGATAGCAAACATGAGCTATTCTTATTATTGTTCATTTTGATAATGATTCACCCAGCATAGTACATAGTACTTAATAAATATCAGTAGACTTGAAAGTTTTGTTCTTTTATGATACAATCTTCCATTATTTCAGATCTCCAAAATTTTCTCTTTAAGTCAAAGGCTGTCTTAACCTTTGAAAGGTGGGGATTTCCCTGACCCCGCTCTGTCCCCTCTGACCTGGCGACATGTAGGGAAGCAGATAAGCTCTGAAAATACACTTCTAGCCTCCACCTCTGCACTGGGGAATGTCTCCTTGGCCTGCGGAAAAGGTTCTTTCCAGCACCAGCCAAATAGAGACATAATATCTATTCGTTGCTGCTACTTCCTCATCTACCCACATCCTGAGCAAAACAGATGGGGGAATTCTTCACATACCCACAGGAGTCCCAAAGGTAAAGAGTCACATTTGAATGCCTAATTGCCTACCATGATTCAAAGAAAACGTAGCCGTGAAAAAGCATGTGAGTCCCTCACCATGGAAACGGCCCTTCCACGAAGGAAAGGCGTGTCCCCTGCCAGCAAGGACCAGAAGTAGTGAATTTGTTTCTTAGCTGTGCCTCTGGCTTCCTGTATGAAAACAAAATGAGGTTAACCATGTTCGCACCTCAGTCCCCACCGATGGGTCTCCTCGGTTGTCAGGGGCATTTTCCTCCAGCCCTGTGCTGAGGACCTCCTATGACCCCCTCCTGGAGAAGACCACATAGGAGGGCATCTGAGCCTCAGGTGGAAGAGAGGATGGCTTCAGACTAAAAATACCCTGCACTCCTTTCTTGGTACTTGAGGAAATATGTCTTTACAATGCCAACAAAGTGATTTGGATATGTTTAACAAAAAAAACCGCAATAAGATAAAATAAAACCCTCAAACAACAACAGCCTGTATTAAAACAGAAGCAAACTCAGTATGCACCTTCTCCTGGACACACAGATGTAGCCCGGGGCAGCCCAGGTCTACTTTAGTGCAGGGTTTCTCAGGCAACACATGGTAAGGAATTGAACGTGTCTGGAATCTGCCCTCGAAGGGCCAGAGTGCTCTCCTCCTCTTCTCAGGCACTGAGATAGCCCAATACAATCCCATACATTTCTAGATGCTACACACAACCCATCTCTCTGCCCAGGAAACAGTATGGCAATCTCCTCCTACCTAGTTGAACATCTTTAAAAAGTAAGCAAAACTTTATATTAAACTCCTAAGTGCCCTGAAGGCTTCCACCATATTCTCTAGCTAAGGCATTTAAGGTAGGCATCAATTCTAGTGCTTGCAGACCCAGCAATCACTATCCCTGAGGAACACCTGTCCCTGATCTCAGCTGAGTAAGCCAAGGGTACATTTGCCCCAAGCTGGGTCAGTCGGTTTCGGTCCTCCTTCAATTGACTGCTAAGAATGAAACTTTGTCCCAGGAACTTTGTCCCTTTCCCAAGGACTGTTGCATTAGCTCTTCACCTTACTGAGTTAATTTCTCCAGTATCCTTTTCCAGAATCATGTTTTCTCTCATCCCTACTGGAATTGTGTGTAACACCCACTTTTAGCTCATTTGTCATTTTAATCACCAGGTTCAAATGAGGAAACTGAGGCCAGAATAATTAAAACAGCTTTGTCAAAGTTCACATCATCAAGGGGTTGAGCTGGAATTTGAAGTCATTCTTATCCCGACATGCCACACTGCTGCTTATAACCCCACATGGTGCCAGGATAAGCACAAATGTGGATTTTGATTCAAAACATCTATCAAGAGACTTTGTAAAGCCTTAGGCATCACTTAGGAATGTTGTTGTGGTCTAGTGACAGTTGATGGGGCTACTCAGACTGATGAGGAAACCACCAAGAGGTTGCAACAGTCCCATGGGAGATGGCCACACTTTGGCTCTTATAGTAGTGTCTGTGGCTGCCCATGCCTATTAGGGATGGGAGTAGTCAGGGAATGGCCCTTCTTTGTCTCTGGAAAAGTCCATCCTGACTTTTAGCCAGAAAAAAGTGCTTATGTTAATAAATTGGCAGAAAATACCCCTGACTAAAATAGATAGGAGAGCTTCTAGGAGTACAGCAGGCCTTCTGGGGACAGCCTTCCCTAAGTTCCCCACATCTTTGCATTTCTGTCCTCCCTGAAGCCCACAAAAACAATGTCCAGACCTCAAAGATGCAGCAATTAGTTGTTTCTTTTATTTATTTATTTATTTATTTATTTTTAGTTCATTAGCCCTCCTCATATATTAGCAGATTATCAAAAGCAGTTTCAGTATGTCACAAAATCTGTTTGGTATTAAGTTGACACACGATGTGTTCTCCATCCAGCTAAATAGTTTCCCTCCAATCTGGACCAGATGAGCACCCTGGGACTTGCATGAGCTCATATGTATGTCTGTGTGGAATGCAGTGCATTGCATCCCATTGGATGCGTGGAGCATATGCTTGGCCCAAGTGGAAACATCCTTAGGCACTGATGCTTCAATTAGGGGAGAGATAAAGACAGGAGATCAGATAGGGCATCTGTAAAATGTTAATGTCCTGGTGATGCTCTTTGTTTAAGTCACTTTGGGGTCTGTTTGATGGCTAGATTAGGCATAATTGTGACAAGCATGTAACTGCCTTCGCTGGCGCCCTTTGAGCAGCGATAGCAGGCCCCTGCTCTCACCTTCCCGCTGAACCTCCCGCCTCTCCAGCTCATGGAAGTCCCATTGTTTGATGCTGCTCATCTTTTCACTAAGTCTCCTTTGAGCACTTATTATGTGCCAGACATTGGGCAAAGAGAAGAGTGAAAACAGCCCTGCTTCTAAGATATAGAGGAGGGGACAGAAATGTGAACCGATGATTGTCCTTCAACCAGATAAATATCATTATGGTAGTAGATGAAGTGTCCTAATCAGTCTGGGGACAGGGAAGGTGGCCTGGAGTGACAGTCCAGGAGCAGAGTCTTGAAGAACACTCAAGAACCTCGCCAACCACTGCCACACGGTGAAGTCACCTTTCTCTTTCTGCATCCAAGGGTTACTGGCGGCAGCCAAAACCACACCATCTCTACCCCGCATTCTCCACCCCAGACACGCAGTGGTGAGTGGAAGTTTTCTTAGAGCAAGGGTGAATAATACCACGGCAAGACTGGCATCTGCTGCCACTTCAGGTCGTGGATGCAACGCAGGAAAGGCCAGGTGTGTTGTCACAGAACCGCAGAGCGAGATGTGGGAATCCACTGTGAAACATCTCCCGTTCTTTCGCACTGTGCTGTCCACATTCAGATGGCAGTAGGTCCATCGGCCCTGCTCCTCACAGGTGAGCTGTCTGCCCTTGGCAGAGACTCTGAACACATTTTGAAGAACTGTTCAAGCATTTCAACTCAAAAGAGTTAGTGCCCCTCAGAATTCATGTCTACCTGGAACCTGTAAACATGACTATTTGGAAGAGTCTCTGCAGATACCGTTATGTGAAGGATCCCAAGATGAGATCATTGTGGCTTATCCTGGGGGCCCCTAAATCCCACAACAAGTTTCCTTATAAGACACACACAGAGGAGGGAGAACCACATAGGGAGACAAAGGCGGCAGAGACTGGAGTGATATAGCCACAGCCAGGGAATGCTGAGTCCCTGGAGTCACCGGAGGCTGGGAGAGGTAAGGAAGGATCCTCTCCAGAGTCTCCAGTGGGAGCGCAGCCGACACCTGGACTCCAGACTTCTGGCTTCTGGAACTGTGAGAGAATATTTTCTCTGGTTGTAAGCCCCCAAGTTAGTGCCAGTTTGTCACAGCAGCTCTAGGAACTACTACGGATTGATAATGAGCATGAACAACTTTTGACCAGAAAGAGATCACTGTACGGGAGCTCCATAATAGCAGTCGTGCTTATTCCGAAAGAGAAAGGGCTGGCAGCCTTTTGAGAGCCCCGTCCCCCTGCCGATGGCTGTGCCTCCGGGGACACTGCTGTCTTGCTTGACCTTGTAAGCAAGTTGGCTAACCATCCACCTGTTCTGCTTGCTAAGATAGCTGTTTGTTCAGTCCCGCTAGTGCACACCCAGGGAGCTGTCACAGTTCCGAATCACTTTCTCTTGATACTGATCATGCAATAAAAACGACAAGCTGGTTAGCCTGCCTGGGAGGAGAAGCCTTTTCCCATTATAAGGATGATCTCATGTTGTAATCACCTAGTGGCTGACAGCAGCCAAGTGCTTGCGGTCGGAGAGTCCCCAGAACAGGTGAGCCCTGTTGAGAAGCATCCCCTCTGTGGTTTCAGCTGTCCTGAAGACCAGCTTACGTCTCCGTTCCTGAACCATAATATCACCACACAGAACTCGTGGGTCCCTGAGTTGTTTTTTCTTAGTCTATGAAAATCAAGTAACTCCAGCTTCCAAATTGTAAGACTTCAGGAAGCCCAGGACTCTTCCAAGAGTGTAGACATAGCTTTGGCATTCACTTATCACTTCTCCACCTAAATGTTTCCTTGGCCTTCATAATGGACACACTGCCTCCTGTCACCCTAAGACAATGCTAGTGAGACTTTCTAGCAAAAGCTTGAAGGAAGCCCAGGGTCAGCCATGACAGCCCAGTCTTTGGCCATAATTCATCCCACCCATCCCTCCAGGTCTTCCTTGACCTAGCTTCCTAACATATTGCCAGGAGTGCTCCCTGCTTCCTCCTCACTTCCATATTGGGTTTTCCTCCCTGAAAGCTGGGCCCTAAGGGCTTCCTCCCTCCTTCCACCAGAGGAAGCCCCAAGACCATTAATGCTGGAGTGATACTATCCATTTACTCTAGCAGTACACAGGAGCTCCCAGGTTTCCTGTCTAGGCCTTCTCCTTCCAGCATGGAACTGCCTTTTTGCACAGATAAAAACCAATTAAATGCTTTTTCTTACTATAAGACTTGGCCCCCATAGACCAATTTGGTTTTCCATTTTTAGCAGTACAAAGAATTGGCAGAAGCTTTGAAATGACAATTATTCCTCAAAGGCTCTGAAGGGCCTGGATCCAATTCTCAGGCAGAATCAAAGTGCAAGGGATTTTCCTTCCCCTTACCTCCATTACAGGAGAGTTTCCCTGGGCTGTGGGGAACTTGACCTTTGTAAAGCAGAAAACATATTTCTTCTTCGATTAGTCAACATCGGGTGACTTGGGAAAGAGTGTTAACTTGTCTGAGCCTTGGACTGCCTAAGTGTAAAATAGAAATAGTAAGAGCTTCGTATAGGGCTATTGTACAAATACGTAAGAGTCCAATATGGTGTCCAGCCAACAACAAATGCTGAATAAAACATGCCTCTGTTTCTTCCCCTAATTAGATGAGTAAGCAATGGTTTCTTTGTTGTCTCATTCAAGAATTAGGATGTAGTACTAAAAATCACATGAAGATTCAGAAATTGTTAACAAAGATACACTGAGCCTAGCAAAGAGCTAAAATACTCTGCTTTATTGAATGTCTTTTGAGCTATCTATTTGCACGTCTGTAATTATTCTTTGAGATTAATTTCCAGATGTGGCATGGAGGGTTAGGGAGTAAATGCATTTTTTAGGACCGTTCCTGCACATTTCCAAATGGTGTTACGGAAAGTCTGTGCCAGTTGATATTCCCCAGCATTGTGTCAAAGAGCCTCCTTCTTGGAATCTTAAAAATTTCTTAAAACGTATCAATCTACTTGGTGAGAACCATTGTCTCATTATATGGTTGGAGAATTGTTTTTCAAACCTAGAAAACAAGGTTGTGACAAGTCCAACTCATTTATTTTTAAAACAAAGATTCCCGAGACTCAGAGAGATTAAGTGACTTGGCCAATGCATCTAATTAGTAGGACAGCCAAAATCTGTGTCCCAGGTTTCTTAACTCTGGAATTCTTTCCATGATTCCACTCTAGGGAGGGAGAGTTAACCTGGAGGTGAAACCACTCAGGGCCTACTTAATAACAAAGTTCAATTAGACCAGAGGAAAGAGACAATGAGGAGAGCTTTAATTAGTGTCTAGCTAATTCATCATCAGAAATGAGCACCAGCACGGTCCACGTTAGCACCACCTACTGGTGAAAACATAGACTGCATAGAATTACTCCACAGAGTTGAAGGTAGAGTAGGAAAAATCACTGGGAGATCTGAACTGGTTTGAATTGTATCATTCTAAGAAGAAGATGGTAAAAAATAAGTAGTACGGGTCCTTGAGTCATAAACCATTGGGACTTAAACTGCTGAGGTCTCCAGAATTGCTGTGAATGAAGTTCCAATTTCCTGCAGTGGCTAAGTCAGTTTCCTGTTCTTCCTGTCCAGCACACAGAATGTAACTTTTCATTTTTCTATAACCTAATTTCTAACTTAAACCTACATTCTGCTGGTGACAGAAAACTTGATATAAAGTGACTTCCGGGTAAAAGTCACTCACTTTGATGTGTATGCAGTTATTTCAGGCTTCATCACTCCTTTTGAAATTTTATTCCCTTCCTTTCTTCCTGGAGCTACAGCTAATATTCTTGAAGTCCACAATTGTTTAGGTATAAGAAATGAAGTGCTTGGGGACTGGGGGGGAGAGAGAGAGAGAGAGAGAGAGAGAGAGACCTGTGTTTTGGTCCACAGGCCTCCTTAGCCTGGAGTGGACTTGTTCTTTGACCACTGGCATCTGTTCATACTGGACCCAATGGCCATAATTGATATCCTCCTGACCTCTGAGTTGCTCGAGAGCCCTCCATCTCAAATGCATCATTTTTCAAGCTTCAAGCTCTGCTCAGGGCTGCTGGCCCTCTTGACTGTGTGGTGCCATTTTGGGGAAAAGAACAAAGGAAATGGTTAGTTGCCCTCCTGGGAGTTTTGGTGTGGCCAGACCAGAGGCCAGACTCAGAGCCTTAGCTGGCTTTGCTCTGTCACCCTACTTCTCCTCTGTGGCCAGCATCTGGCATAGCGGTTGGAAAACTGTATCCTGGAAAAGGCCAGATAGTCAGTATTTTAGGCAGGTATCCAACTCTGCCACTGTGGCACAAAAACTACCAGAGATGTAGGTAGATCAATGGGCGTGGCTCTGTTCCTTCACAACTTTTTCTACAAAACAGGTGACATATGAATTTGGTTCTTGGCAGTAGTTTGATGACCTTGATATGTATCTTTGAGGTCCTCTCTAATTCCAGGCATCTCCCAGAGAGCGAGGCACAAGTTCTCTCTGGTCTCAACACTCCTAAATCCATCTTGGGGATTTATCACCCAGAACCCAACCCCAGAAAGTCAGGAGATAGGGAGCCAGCAAGGTACCAGGCTGCCCCAGGGCCTGCCAGCCTCTAGGCCTTTTTCTCTTCCTCTCCTCTCTTTCCATTCTCTTGCTTATTGTCTCAAAAAACACAAACGGTTGTGCTGTGGGAGGACTCACCTTCCGATTCAGTCACACCTTCCCATCTTTAATCTCTAAAGAGAGTCAAGAGTCTAAGTGACTCAAGGTCAAGTGTTTGACCACTGTTGTCTGCGTTTTTCATAATCCTTTCATGGGTTCCTCAAGTGACTGGAAAAGTGATCAGTAACATCCTTTCACCTCTTGCTAAGTTCTGGGTCCCGAGGGAGTCAGTCCACGGTTAGGGCAGCTGGATTTGAGTGTCTACTGGCCCAGAGTCTCCTTTTCTGGCCTAATCTTATGAGGAACTGAGAAGAATGAGGTTAACTTGAGATTCTTAGAAAAAAACTGCTCACTCATGGGAACAGAAATGAGTATTTTGAGAGGTAGATCCGTTTCGAGCAGAGCTTTGCACACTTCAGGTTGCAAACCACCAGGACCGGGCGGGAACTTTTTTTCAGTAAAGACACAAATTGTACATACATTAGGCTTTGTGGGCCCTCCTCCCATGCTCTCAGCTTGTGGCTACTCAGCTCTGCCTTTGTAGTCTGAAAGTGATCACAGACAAGCAGGTCAGTGGAGGAGAATGGCTGTGTTCTAATGAAACTTTATTTGTGGAATCTGAAATTTGAATTTCATATAATCTTCATGTCATGACAGATCATTTTCCTTCTGATTTTTTTCGCCCAACTATTTCAAAAGGTAATAACCATTCTTAGCTTGGAAGCCATATAAAAACAAGGGGTTAATTGGATTTTTGGATTTGGCCATTGAGCCAAATTGAGTTTTGTTTTGGTTTTTGGTGGTCCTGGGGATGAAACCCAGGACCTCATGCGTGCTAGGCAAGCACTCCACCACTGACTCACATCCCCAGATTCTTGGCCACAGTTTTTTGACCCTTGCATCAGGGGGCTTATGCATTCCATTAAGTCAGGCTGCACTAGGACCCTTTAAAAGGAAAACCAGAATTGAGTAGAAGCAGAAGACAGGTAATAGCTGTACCTCGCACAGCAAAGGTGAAGACATGTATGTATGTATGCATTGGGTTGTGATGCAAAACATATTTCTTGCTGTGGAATGTGGCAGAAAAAAACATGAAAATGGTCAATTTGTAGAAACACTCATTTTGGCATCATATTGTTATCTCTGAAGAGTTATTTCTCAATTCATGCCACACTTTATGATTCCATGTTAACTTGGCTGGATAAAATATAGAATGCCCACTTAAGTCTGAATTTCAGATTTAAAAAAAAATTTTTAGTATAAATTCATGGTATGCAAAATTTGGGAAATCCTTACACTACAAAAATTATTCACTCTTTATCGGAAATTCCAATTTAGTGGAGCCTCCTGTCATTTGTTTTTATAAATTAGATAACCCTACAGGATATGTTATGAATTGTTTGTATTGTTATAATAATGATCTTAAAACTCAGGTAGGGAGCTGAGCTCAGTGGCCAATGCCTGTAATCCCATCGGTTCAGGAGGCTGAGGCAAGAGGACCTCCAGTTCAAAGCCAGCGTCAGCAAAAGCGAGGCACTAAGCAACTCAGTAACACCCTGCCTCTAAATAAAATATAAACTAGGGTTGGGAATGTGGTTCAGTGGTTGAGTACCCCTGAGTTCAATCCGCAGTACCAAAAAAAAAAAAAACCTCAGGTAGGGCAGTTCAGTATCCTTGGTAGCATAAGAAAAAAACCTGGCGTGTGGAAGGTCCTCCCGGGCATCCGTCCTGTGCCCTTTCACAATTGAGACTCACTGGAGCTAAGGAAGTGCTGCTTTCCCGTCTCCAGGGCTCACGACGGCAAGCAGGTGGTTTGGTTTCAATAAAGGGCAATAGGGTGTTCCTGACTCCAGGTTGTTGAGTAGAGGCTGTGCGAGATGGACCCTGCGGCTTTGGACTAGGCGGGGCACCAAGTGGGGGAGGGGCAGTGGGCGTGGCCCAGTCCGAGTTAGGGAGGGGCAGTGGGCGTGGCCCAGCCTGGGTTGTGGGCAATAGGAGGTGCATTATATCTGGACCATCGAGTCACCAAGTAAAACTGGCTAAAGTCTGCTTTTATGATCACGCTGCATCATCATCTTTCACCCGCTGTCATTTATGTGCCACTCCTTGGTGGTGGGTGCTCAGTAACGTTACTTGTGTCTTTCTTCCTTGTCTCTTTTTCTCTTTCTCCCGTCCCTGGCAGATAGGTTGCAAACCACACGCTGACTCTAACTGGTGAGGGCAGCCTGGACCGGCCGACGGTAAGAAGGATTCTGAAGTCGAGACTTTGCTCAAAGCCAATGGGTGCCCTGCTTTCCTGGCACATCTTAGGAATGAAAGAAGTGGCTGTATCCTACCAGGTAGGCCCTCCTGTAGTTCAACTCTGCAACCTCAGACAGCAAGCGAGTATGCTGAGCTACTATTAACCAGAACCCAAAGCTCCTTCCCACTGCCCAACCCCCTCAGACAAACTCCTGAGCGCCTGGAACTGGGTGCTGTGTGCAGAGGTGAGGCAGAGGCAGGGAGTGGACTTGTTGGCCGCAGACCAAAGGCCAGGGGCAACTTAATCCCTCCCCTCCTACAGACCCTCAGCTTTTGACTTGACTCACCTCTTGATTCAGATGTGTATATGGCTGGACAGGGCTACAAAAACAGGGCGAAGGTGAGATTTTCCATTCTTCCATTTCCCCAAAGCAGTTTCTTCCTGGACACAAACCTTCACCTTCCTTAAATTCCCAAACTGAGTAACTGTTTGGAAAACTTTCTTGTTTCATTCAAAAATGATTTTTCCAGCTGTAATTTTTCTTCAATCTGGAATTTAGCTCTTTCTGCTTTGAACTTCGTTGTAAATCCAAGTTTAAAATCAGACTTGTTATAAATAGCCTTTGTGTACAGGAGCTTGGGCAGCCACCTTTGAACCGTGGAATAAGCTTCCGTTTAGATGACTCCTTCATCCCTTGGCACCGCAGTCTACTCTCTCCCCATCCTCCCCAAGTCCCCCCAGAAATTCAAGGTCATGAGGTCAGTCACCTGTAGGCCTTCAGGTGGACGGAGTGGATCAGTTTAAGAATGCATTTAAGGTCAAAGAGAATGAATGCTCAAGAACACATGAAGGTGTTTAGGGAGCTTCTTGGCAATATCTTATATTGCTGAATTAGCGCCTGTGGATCTGGAATGAATTCTAAAGCCATCGGTCCTTGTCCTTTTAGGGAGTGGCGGTGTACAGGAGTGTCCAGCACGCATCGGGCTCAGATCAACCTCCTGCTCTGTCCAGAGCTCAGGATATTGGTCACCATATAAAGGAGAATCCATGACATTTTGATGATTCTGGCATATGGACCTCTAAAAATTACCGGTTTGATTTTCCTTAACATACCAGAGACTAGCGTTTCCAAGGAAATGGGTCTAGACTTCAGTGCTTTGTTTTACGTGGCTGCAGCCGAGTGATTTGGTGAGTCATTCACCATGCTTTTCCCGGTGGATTCGGTGTTGTTTTTCATTGTGTCCTTAAACCCAATTCCAGGCCACTTAGTTGGGTCTTTTTACAATTCTCTGGGGCCGTATTAATTCCTACCTCAGAAATTTGTTCCTGCTCGGGCATCTGGGCTGGTCTCCCCGCTCCACATTCCCTTCCCACCCAAGCCCTCAGTCCCCCTCTGGACTCAGGTCGATCAGGCTGTCCTTACCTTGTCCAAATTCCTACACTTTCTCCCATCTCTGCACCCCCCTTGGGTCCTCATCAATACCGACCTCTGCCCTTGACCTTTGATCATCTCTGAAAGTTGTTCAGATTTTTCTGGATGGAAAAGCCTACACCTTAAAGTTTTTCGGTATTTTCTAAAACGCCTCTTCCGTGCCCTACGTGCCTCACACAATGCTGGCCTTGGGTTAAAGCGCCCACAACCATGGAGCGTCCCTCTCTCTCTCTGCCGGCTTTGACCAGAGTTCGCCCCCAGCCTTACCCAATTACAGGAAAACCAGTTCAAAGTAGGAAGACTGTTCTGTGAATCCACGTTTCCTCTGTTGGGCAATGAGCTAGCTGCATGTGGCATAACATTGCTGACATACAGTGTACTCACTTTGTTTTTTTTCTTTTATGTCAGAAAAAAAAAAAAACTATTTCCATTCAAGTCACAAGTGTGGTTTCTCCGTGACCTTGGGCGCGTCATTTCACCCCCTTCAGCAGCAGTTTCCTCTTCTACAGTTTTCCAGCTCTGGGGCTGGGTGATTCTATGGTTTTGTGGCTGCTGCAGTCTTCTAACAATTCACCTAACTGATTTGTTTGTAGAGAAAGGGCAGAACTCTGCTTCCTCCTCATTCTTTGCTGTGGACCTTTGCTGACAGATGGAGCTGGTGATGCTAAGTCGGTGGCCTGGCCCTTCTAGCTCTCTCTTGACTGTTGGTCCTCATATCCTCTTGCTAAGGCTCAGAGCTCACTTTGAGGACGGTGGCCTGTGCTTGTCTACCCAGAGAGATACCCAGATGCTCTGGTTTCAAGAAAATTCTACTGCTCATCTTTCTCTCCTCCAATATGCGTATCTCTGGTAGTGCAGAATCTTCTGCCTGTCATTTTTCAACAGGAGCCAAATTCTTTCTTTTTCTAGAGACTGGGAAATTCAAGACATGTATTGGTGACTAATAAAGCAGCTAATAAGCTTGATCAGATGCCCTTTCTCTTTCTTTCATGTGGCGGGCACGGCCGTGAGACCGTCTGCCGTTGTCAGCCAAACTCACAGTCGTTGCTGTTGGCGATTGAAGCTGTGGCGTGCTAGGAGCTGCATCTTGAGGACAGATGTCTTGGATAAGACAAGGGTTGATTTTCACTCACCAAATTTGACTGCAGTGTCACAGGGAGTGGAGGAAGCCACTCTGTTCTTGGGCTTTCAGTGAAAGTTCGCATCCCCGTAAAGGGACTGACCACTCTGCTCTGTGCCATGAGCCTTCAAAAGAGAAATCTGAAGTTAGGTCTTCTTAAGAAATATGTGCCATCTCATGGCTGCTATTCACAGAGAATTTATTTTGCAGACTCTCTAACAGCGAGTTGACTGGATGCCTCAGGTCTTCTAAAGGATCTGGGGCATCTTTCCCCAAGCAGGCATTGTTCAGAGGGAAGGGACAATGGCATTACTGCCACTCCTGGAGGAAGTTCCAGTATGACTTGTGTGCTTGTGTTTCCACTTACACCCGGGGAAGCGATGCCCCTTTGAAATTTACAAAACAAGGATGCCAAAAGAGAGGAAAGAAAAGGCAAGAGAGGAAAACCGGAGTTTCAGAAGGAAGTAAGCAGTCTGGATTCGAGCTGAAACCATGTGGGGGCCAGAACTCATGTCATATTCTGCCTGTTAAAAGTCCTTCCAATTAATGTGCACGCGCAGGAAAGGGGGGAAAGCCATCCCTTTGGATTTGCCAGCGTGTCAGCCTAATGATATGAGACAAGGGTGAGCTCAATAATTCCACTTTTGATCCACTGCCGTGTGAAGTTCATTATTATCTGTTTCAAATTATTGCTCATTTCAAGAGCTGTACAGTGAAAAAGCATGTCAAGACTTTGAAAGAGCGCTCGGCCTTCCCGAAAGCTTGGTGAAACATTTCTTTGGAAACATTTCTGCTGAGGCTGTGCATTGGTGGCCAGTGGGCGTCAGGGACAGGCGGCCGTGTTTCCCCTTTTCGAATCTGTTTACCTTAAATATGTCTCCATGGAAACAAGGGCCTGCTTCTGAGTTGACTGTAGGGTTGCCCATAAGAGAAATGACAGAAAAATCTAGATAGCCAAAATCGACATCTCATCCCCAAGTGTCAGTCATGCAAGGGACCCTGAGTGTCACTGATCCTCTCCTTAAGACCGATGACTTTAAGAGTTCTCATTTAACCCTAAGAACTAGATGGTATTGTTACCG
The DNA here is from genome assembly GCF_902686445.1 of Sciurus carolinensis. Lineage (NCBI taxonomy): Eukaryota > Metazoa > Chordata > Mammalia > Rodentia > Sciuridae > Sciurus > Sciurus carolinensis. The sequence goes on from NC_062222.1 coordinate 120,707,518, forward strand.
TCTTCCAGAGGTCCCTTTAATTTCTGAACATCTACTCAAATAGTAAGTAGCAAACCTAGATTTGAACCCAGGCCTGTCTCATTTAGATGCCCATGTTCTTTCGGTAAAACCACATCACCAGTCATTTTAACCTCTCCTTCCACTTCCCCCAAACATTTTCCAGAATGATGTAAAAATGTGCCAGCCTTGATGTTACCTTCTTTGGGGTCAATAATGTGCTTGTGAGGAAAGTGATACTAGGAAAAAAGAAAAATAAGTGACCTGGGTAATCCAAGTATGAAATCAGCAGCACCCGCACAAACAATTGTTCCACATAATTCCATAACCTCAGGTGGTCCAGGAAAACCTCACTGAGCTCACAGCCTCCAACAGAAAAACTTCCATTCACCAAATTATTGGCTGTGCTCTGCTTTGAGGGGAGGGTAAGACAGTGGCCACAAAGAGCCTTGCAGATCTGGATGCAGATCCTGAACCCACACCACTTAGGACTTGTGGGAAACTCCGAGCCTCAAATGTGCAACTTCTCTGAGCCTCAAACACTGTAAGCAGGATCTGGCCTCCAGTGGTCTCCAGCCGAGGGCAGTAGGCACTCACATGTCCATTTATGTGCGTGAGCCTGTCTCAGACTTTCAAAATTCAGTTTGTAGGGAGGGTCAACAAGGGCTAGGAAAACTCACGCTGAGGGAAGTGACCTTGTGTGGAGAGAGGGGCTCAACCACCAGGCTTGAGTGTTTGGGGTAGCAAGGCCCCATACTGTATTGGACTGAGGTTGGATCTCAGTCCACCCTCCAACTGAAGCTCTTCGCCATCAGCGCCATTGCTCTGGAGCATCTGCCAATGATTGTGGGAGCCACCCCACCCCAAGACCCACTGCAACAGAACGTGACACAAAAGGAGCATCCTCTCTCTCTGGGGGTGCCACTGTCTCTGGCACTGGGGCACAGAGAACCTCAGCTCTCCTATTAGCCAAGAAAGGGAGACAGAACTGGAACCGTCAGCCTGGGGTGGCCTCTTGATGGAACGCTGAAGAGCAGAGAGCAGAGCAAAGTCCTCACTCTGAGTCATAGAGGGACGGGGACAGCCAGGTGGGACCCATGGAAAAGTGCAGGCGGCCCTGAGTTTTCCCAGAAGTATGTGGGGACCACCCACTAAGTTTTGAACTTCTTACAGTTGGGGAAGGAGGGTTTGGTGCCATAGAAATGTGTGTAGATGGTGAGACTAGACGAGACTGCGCTCACTGGAGAAACTGCAGGTGCCGGGCACATAGTAGGACTTGAATAAGTGTGAATTATCTTGATCTGTCTGGGACACATGCAGAGGTTGGCAAAGTGTCGGGGTCCCTGGGTGGAACCCTGAGTGGTGGCCCAGATCTCAGGGGGTGTTAAGCCAAAGAGATCAGCCATCAGGGTACGCCCTGAAATTAGACTTGGAAAGTGCAGACAAGGTGTAAATCTGGAAATTATCTGGGAGGATCCAGAAAGAGAGGCCAAGTCACCGGCCTCCCACTGGAAAGGCAGGAGCAGGCAGGAAGAGACCCAGGAGGCCAAGAGTCTCCACCAAAATACGCACTCAGGTCAAGGGGGGACTGGAACCTAATGACTTTTCTCTTTCTTGTGTTTTTTATTTTGATGTAATTTCAGACCCTCAGAAAATTTACAAGAATAGTACAAAGAATTCCCATACACCCATGTGCTTTTCCCCTAGATTCTCCAAAGGTTAACACTGAACCACTTTCCTGTATCCTATATATTTATGTATAGTTATTCTATATTATCCGTATCTGCATCCTCATCCATATTTTTTCTAAACTGTTGGAGATGCAGCGCCCCTTTAGATATTTCAATGTGTCCCCTAAAAACAAGGACATTTTCTGAACCAACCATAGCGCAATGATCACATTCGGGAAATTTCCATTGATACGTACCATTGTCTAAGACAGACCTTATTCACATTTCACCAATTATCTCCATACTGGTCTTTATGGTAAAAGACTGTCCCCAATCAGGTCTCCTCAGTCCCTGGTACTCAAAAACTGCCCCTCAATCCTCATGTTAGGATATTGATGTCTTTGAAGAATATAGTCCAGCTATTTTGTAGAACGTCTTTCAACTGGCTCCACTGAAGTTTCTTCATAAGAAGATTCAGGTTATGTGTTTAATCACACAAATGGATCCTGACTTCTTCCCAAGGCACCAGGAGATAAATGCTGTTGGGCTGGGTGTGGTGGCACATGCCTGTGATCCCAGCGGCTGGGGAGGCATGAGAATCACGAGTTCAAAGCCAGCTCAGCAAAAGCAAGGTGCCTAGCAGCTCAGGGAGACCCTGTATCTAAATAAAATACAAAACAGGGCTGGAGATGTGGCTCAGTGGTTGAGTGCCCAAGTTCAAACCCCAGTACCCTCTCCCCGCAAAATGCTGCTGATACTTCTTGTGGCTTGCAGTGTTGACCCTTAGGTACGGTGGCGTCTGCCAGGTTTGCCCATTAAAGGGTTACTGCTTTCATTTTGTCATTAATAAGAATCTGGTGGGTGGATACATTGACACTTGATAAACAGACTCTTATCTCTCAAACCTGCACACTACTCAGTACCCCTGACCTTCTCACCTCAATCTTTACAACGATTGCCAGATGGCAGAACCCACCTCTTGGTCTCTTCGATTTCAGTTTAGTGAGCAAAGAGTGGCAATGCCCTCCCAGACCCTGCAAAATTCTTAGCTCGGGTGAGCCCGAGGAATTGTCTCAGAAGTGGCCTAACATTCCCAGTCGCTCAATATTTGCCAACAATTTCTTTCAAGACCCAAGATCTTGTTCCTGACCCCTTTCAACCTGCAGTGACACCAGGCCTTCCTTTGCCCTGCTACCTTCAGTCTTCCTTAGCTTCTAGCTATTTCTGGAATGCCTGACTTTTTTGGTAGAGGACCAATTTTTAAAATTCTTCCAAAATCTTAGAGGAAGCTACGACCTGTGGTCCTTTTTTTCCCTTTTCTTTTCTTTCTTTTTTTAGGGAGTTGGGGTGCCAGGGATTGAACTCAGGGACACTTGATCACTGAGCCACATCCTCAGCCCTTTTTTGTATTTTATTTAGAGACAGGGTCTCACTGAGCTGCTTAGCTCCTCAGGCTGCTGAGGCTGGCTTTGAACTGGCCATCCTCCTGCCTCAGCCTCCCGAGCCTCTGGGATTATAGGCATGCGCCATGAGAGCTTACCAAAAAATTTTAGTTGTGTTCTGTGGTCCAAATGTGCATGCATCACCACCAAGTTCCATGGCACCTGAAGTGGTTCCCTCCTGCCAAGTTCACTGAGATTCGTGACCGTATGCGTGGGCATCAAGGAATAGTGAAATTGCCCTCGAAGTCTCCAAACCCTCAATTTCTGCATTGAACGTGGGCTGGTGACATCTGAATGGCAGCTTCAGGAAGTTTCCTCCCTCCCCTACAGACCTCCACCTCTAGACCCCAGAGAGACGTACAAAGGTAATCAAGTGAAAGAAAATCCTTTCAGACGATTGTTTCCATTCCATTTGAGTTTGACAAGATCCCTCCTTGTGACATAATTACCGACAAAGACACTCGAGACTTCATCGGGGAGGAAATGATGAATAGCAGCTTCTAATGGAGAATGAGTTTGAGGGACGTGTAGAGAGCAGTAAGATTAAGGGAAGGAACCCCTGACAGCATGATATTTTAAAGGAATAAGCAGATTTGCATTTGTCATTCGAAAAGCTTACAACCATCAAATGAATGAAACAACCAATTCTCCCACTCTTGTTTCTCTTGGTAAAAATAGAGCTCTTCATCTGAGATCCCAATCTTCATACAAGAGTACTATTTTTAAAAATGCTTGTTTTTTTGGTATGGTTTTTTATTAGACACCACTGGGGCACCGCAGTGGATCCTGGGAAAGGGAGGGTAACAAAACAAACTGTGTCCTGGAGGAGCTGAGATTGCAGGTGGAGGGAGAGAGAGGAACCCACAGGGAGCGAGGAGCCCTGAGGTCACGGCGGGGGCTGGGCAGAGCGGGGAGCAGGAGAGGTGCTCCCCCAGTTTGGAGGGCCTGCCAGCCCTGCTATGGCCAGAGGCAGAGAGAGGCAGAAAGGGTCTGGATGGGGCTGCGGAGCCGGCAGGAGCCAGACACAGGGGTCCTGGGGGCTGGTAAGGACCCAGATCTTAGGGTCCTGCCGAGGCATGGAGAGTCCCTGACCTGGGAGGCGAGGGATTAGGCTGCACTTCCGGGAGAGAATGTGCTGGAGGTGAGCGGGGGCTCAGTGGGACTAGTTAGAGGGCTGTTGCTTGGGTCCAGGCCGGAGATGACTCTGGCTTGAATTAGGCTGTGAAGTCTCTGCTCTTTTCATCTTTGGGGGACCTGCCAACAATCTGACTAATTAAATCCTTGGAGGAAGGAATGGGCAGCATTCCCATCATTCGGATCGGGACAGTATTAGAAGAGGCCCTAATCAAGGTGCTTCCGTCCCTTGGGCGTCGAGAAGAGAAGCGACTTCTTGGAAAGGCCGTGTGGAGCGCAGGGTTGTGTGCTGCTGGGGTCACAGGACTTGGCAACGCCCCGAGAGCCGGGACTAGCACCCTGACCCGCCCCACCCGCGGCCATTCCACCCAGCTGACCCTGAGACTGGCAGCTGTATCACAGGAAATTCAAACTGAGCTCGACTTCGAATGTACTGGAAACGACCCAGCTCCCAGTCCCACTGCTCATCCCAGCGCTCCCTCTGGGAGCAGAGGGAAGGCCAGGTGGATGAGTTTTAAGACACAGTGCCATGACCGCTAAGGACAGAGGGGACTCCTTGGAAGCCGCGTGTGGAGGTGGGCTCCCTTCTCTCACAGACTGACTCAGAGCGGCAGCGTTGTGCGCAGGGGCAGGCTCCTCGGCTGTGGGCTGTGTTGCTAATGACAGGTCGATAACACGTTAATAAGAAGGCAGCGTCGCCCGTTGGGTATTTAGCATGGAGCGGGCACGTGGCCAGGCCTTTAGCTTGCACAGTCACATCGGACCCTGACCACCTGCCCATCCTGGTAGGAGTTCTATATCCCACCTGTCGCCTCCGGGGAGGCCGTGACTCACCCACGGCCACGCGGCCTGGACGAGGGGGTCGAAGACGTGGGACTGTCTGGCATCCTGCCTGTAATCTGCCAGCCATGGGGACTCGGTGAGTCCGTGTGAATTGCTTCTTTTTTAAGTTTGCGGGAGCTCATGGTCATCCCTCTGGGAATGTCACCCTCATTTGCAGGTGCCGGTGACTCTGGCGGGTGAAGGTCATGTGCTTTAAACGTCTCATCAGAAAAAAGACCGGGGGCCAGTAGCCCAGTAAAGAGATGGCTAATGCCAAATCAGGGCAGCGTCAGGGTGGCCTGCCCAGCGCGCCCCCGTGGGCTCCAACCTCCTTGCCCACGTCCCTGAGCAGCCTTTCCCAAGGAGCTTGCCTCGGGTCCCCAGGGTTGTCCCCAGTGACTGTGTGGCTGTCGCTGCCTGGCCCTGGAAATGCCCCAGTCTGAATCCTAGGGACAGCTTTCTAGTCTGGGGTCCCAGGTCTCTGCCTCTGTCCTTGGTTTTGGTGGTAGAAGGAGTGCTGGACAAGGTTCAGAGACCCGCTTCTCATCCAGCTCTGCCCCCTGGGAACCTGGGGACACCATCACCTTCTTCCCAGTCTGTTTCCCACCCTGGACAAGGTGACCTTGGACCAGGGCATTCCCGACGCCCTTTCCAGCTCCCAGCTGCTCTTAAGCGCCGCCCCCTCAGATCTGGATGCCCTGGTCTCAGCAGGCTCCAGGCCCCGGCCCGTGGCGCCCTCTTCCCACCATTGCCAGCAGCTCAGCTCAGCAACCTGTGCTCACCCGGCCCAGGTGGGCTGTTCCCGGAGCCCCAGCGACTGCACTGCGCTGCTCCAAGCCATCCTTACAGAAGGGCCCCTGCCTCCCAGCCAGTTCCTCCTGTGCCTCAGTGGGATCCTCAACAGGCAGGAAGACGGGCATCAGATTCTCACCACCCAAGTGGAATGAAGACACGCAATGCCAAATGGCATCGTCACCAGAGATCCACCCGGCTGGCCCAAAGCCTTGCCGAGTGCCTCAGGACATTGCACTGTTCCCGCTTCAACACCAGTCCGTGGCCTCTCTTCCAGACCTGGGGGCAGATCCATGGTTAAGAGGCACACATGACCTCTGACAAACCTGGGCCCCTGCCAAGAATGGCCTGCCATTCCCTGATGTGAGACCCTAAGCCAGGTGCTTCTGTTCTGCCGGGCTACCTCCTGGGGCTGTGTAGCGTTCACTAAGACAGGTACGCCCTGCACCAGCCTCATCAGTTGCTGAGGATTACCATTTTCTGTAAGGAAAGTTGAGTGGAATATAATAGAGCTGTCAAAAAGAGAAATCTTTCTGTGTACAACCTGGGAGATTGTACAAGAGCAAGGAGAGGAACTGTATGGGTTATTAGAAATCTGTTGTTTAAAAAAGGGAAGGCTGGTGTGGTGGTGTACGCCTGTAATTCCAGCATTCAGGAGGCTGAGGCCAGAGGATGATTGCAAGTTTGAGACCTCTTCTCAAAAACATTAATTAATTAAATTTAAAAATTTTAAAAAGAGGAAAAACGCTAAGCTAGCTTACATAAATATAAATACACCTGAATACACAACACGTGTACCCTGTCAGGGCGTATAGGAAGTTCAGAGTCATGGGGGTTTGGCAGAGGAAAGAAACTGAGTGAATGGGGACCAGGGGTGACTTCACTCAGTCCTCTGTATGTGTTCCAGAGTTCTCTCCCACGTCTGTGTATAGCCATGAGAATTTTAAAATGTTATAAATAAAATAAAAGACACTCCCCTCGTGGGGTCCAGGGTTGAGGGGAGAGGGAATCCTGAGCAGGGTTTCACTTTTTACTCCGAGAGCAAGCTCACCAAACTGAGGGCGGGTCACTTCGGCTACCTAGGCAAGTTCCTGGGTGAGCACGTCACGTCTGCTGGAGGACCCCAAGCCGGGTCAGAGGCTCCCACGAGGGAGACTGCGATTCACGGTTATCAGCACTTTCATCGTCACTGGTATCAAATGGAACGTCAGCATGACACCTCTTAATTTGCAGGGTGGTTCACACCTGTGGCCTCAGGGGGCTTCCCAGTGGTACACTGAAGTTCACAGTCACATTCTTAGTGTCCCGCATGGTCTCTCCTGGGCACTGCCACTGAAGGTCCTCCTGCCCTGGCACTGCCTACCCCTGATGGCCTCTTCCCATGAGTCCTGGGGTCCTTCCCAGGCTGCATGTCAAATATCCCGTAGACGGGTGGCCAAATCCCGACTGATTCCTCACCGTTCTAGAAACCAGAAGCCCAAGGCGAGGGTGCCGCAGACCCCATGTGAGGGTGGAGAGCTCTTCTTACAGGGCACGGCCCCACCTGAGGACGCCACCCCATGGCTGCTCCTCGCCCAAAGCCCCACCTCCTCCTCCTGTCCCTCGGGAGGTGAGGGTCTCGGCGTAGGAATTCTGGAGGGACCTGACATTCGGCCACAATGCTTTCTTTGGCCTCAGGCTCTGGTGCGGCCCATGCTGGGGACAAGGCAGGGGTCTAAGAGGAGTGAATGTCCCTGGGAGCAGCCCGACCCTGGGCATGGGGGACACTGGGGACTAGATCCCCAGGTTCCACACTCTGTCACTGAGTGTCTCCCAAAGGTCCCAGCCGCCTTCGTGAAGACCCAGGTGGCCTCCTGCCCTTCTCCTCCGCCTGTCCCCACCTGTGTGTCCTTCCATCCTGCAGGGATGACCACCTGTGCCCACCTGTGTGTCCTGCCATCCTGCAGGGATGACCACCTGTGCCCACCTGTGTGTCCTGCCATCCCGCAGGGATGACCCACCTGTGCCCACCTGTGTGTCCTGCCATCCCACAGGGATGGCCACCTGTCCCCACCTGTGTGTCCTGCCATCCCACAGGGATGACCACCTGTGCCCACCTGTGTGTCCTTCCATCCTGCAGGGATGGCCCACCTGTCCCCACCTGTGTGTCCTGCCATCCTGCAGGGATGACCCACCTGTGCCCACCTGTGTGTCCTGCCATCCTGCAGGGATGACCCACCTGTGCCCCCCACCTGTGTGTCCTGCCATCCTGCAGGGATGACCCACCTGTGCCCACCTGTGTGTCCTGCCATCCTGCAGGGATGACCCACCTGTGCCCCCCACCTGTGTGTCCTGCCATCCTGCAGGGATGACCCACCTGTGCCCACCTGTGTGTCCTGCCATCCTGCAGGGATGGCCACCTGTCCCCACCTGTGTGTCCTGCCATCCTGCAGGGATGGCCACCTGTCCCCACCTGTGTGTCCTTCCATCCTGCAGGGACGGCCCACCTGTCCCCACCTGTGTGTCCTGCCATCCTGCAGGGACGGCCCACCTGTGCCCGCCTGTGTGTCCTGCCATCCTGCAGGGATGACCCACCTGTGCCCACCTGTGTGTCCTGCCATCCTGCAGGGATGACCAACTGGTTCCAGCAGAGGGGCGAGGGCTGGGACCAGCCGTGGTCTCCAGAGACAGGAGTCCCTCTGGGCTGGGATTAAGTTCCATGCATTTAGATCTGTTTACCCACCACAGGGCCAAGTATGCAGTAGGAGCTCAATTCACGAGTGTTGAGCAGAATGCATGCAGAAGCATCATGAGTACGGCACCTTCCCGAGAGCTCGTCAGGATCCGGGAAAGGGAAAAGGTGGTTTTCTGGCGTCATTTCAGGCAAGCTGATCAACCCCTGACCCACGGGGAATGACCCTGCGGGGGACACAGAGCTGGGTGCCTCCTGCCGGCCCCGCCACGGGAAGGCAGCTGCAGCCGGTTGGCCAGAGCCGTGACTGACTGAGAACGGTGGCCTCGGCTCGGCTCATGTGCAGCTGCCACAGCCATGCTGCAGTCTAGGGGGTCCACTCTCAGGAGCTGACTTCTTTAGACTCGGCCTTCCATCTTCTCCTGAGGTCCAGGGAAGCTGCGTGTCCTCGGGGAACTGAACGCGGCTGTGCCCGGCATCCGCAGTTGGAATCCTAACCCCAAGGGGATGGCACAGGAGGCAGGGCCTCGGTGGTGGCTCATGAGGTGGAGCCCTCGTCAATGGGGTTAGGATCCTTACGGAAGACACTGCAGAGAGGGGCTTTGTCCCTCCTCATGGGAGGACAGTTAGAGGCCACCATCTCTGAACAGGAAAGGGATCCTCACCAGACACCAAATCTGCTGGTGCTCTGATCTTGGACTTCCAGCTCCAGAATCGTGACAAACAAATCTCCGTGTGTAGTCCACCAGCCTGTGGTGTTTAGTTACGCTGCCCAGACGGCCCAAGGTACCTGCTGACCCAGCCTCTGACGGGGACCCTCAGGGGAGGCAGGTATACCAGGACTTGGGGCTGTGGAAAGTGCTTGGGAGCCAGAGGAGCAAGAGCGAGGCCATGCCTCCCTCCTCTCCACAGAGTGCTGTCCCCTGCCTGCGTCCCTCACAGCTGCTGCCTGGGTCCAAACCCTCTGCCCCCTTGCCACCTGTGCACTGTGGGCCAGCCTCAACCTCCGGCGCCTCCACGTCCTCATCTGCACACGGGACTACAGGTGGGGAAGGCGTCCACTGCGTAGGGGTGTTTGAGGATCCAGGGCATTAGTTACTGGGAAGGGTGAGATAAGGCCGGCACCCAGGGCCATCGGGAGGCTGGTGTTTTGGGAGGGTGGAATTAATTCAGACAAAAACACATTTTATAACAATCAATTAATGTCATAAAAAATGCACCCTGGAGTAGATCAGGGAAGCTCCGGGTCTCCAGGCAGAAGGAAGTGCATTTGGGAAAGCACTTCCCAGCCTCGAGCTAGCAACTTCTCATTCTAACGTATTATCTGTGGATCTGTTTCAGAGTGCTGGGGGGACCCCAGGGCCTCGCGCAGGCTAGGCAAGCGCTCTAGTGATGAGCTGCAACCCCACTCTTGTTCTAAGTTAGATTGGGTTTGGGCTTTGCCATATGACCTTGGGAAATCAATCACCAGTCCTTTAAAAAAAATGAGAGAGGGAAAAAAGAACAAAAAGAAAAACATAAGCTGTAGTGATTTTTAAGTGAACGTTTGATGCGATGGGATTATCGGCCACCGTTATAGCCCCCAAGTCCGGAGCCGGCTGAGACAGGAGCAGGCTCTGAGGTGACCCTTCCAGTGAGCGCGGACCAACTGAGTTCAACACTGCTCAGCGCTTCCTAGACCCGGTGGTTACCCAGCAGATCCTTATCACTCCTCCGACCACAGGGAAGGAGACTCCTCATTTGAGGCTCAGATTCGGCCTGGTCCTCAGCCACAGGGCTCTGAGGGACATCACTTTGAAACCTGCTTTGGCACATGAGGTTGACCAAAGGGTTCATTTCTCATTTGTGAAGCCATTTGTAAAAGGAATACGAATCACATTACATTCGATTCTGTATCAGAAAAAGGATTAGACTTACGAGCATCCACAAAGCCAGTATGAAACTGGAGCGCCCAGGGCGATCTGGGGTGAAGCATGGGGACAACCACTGAGCTCTCCAGCTTCAGGACTAGGACTCTGGCCTCCAGGAAGCCTTGATCTCCACTGTGGGTCAGTGGTTCCAAGAAATGTGACTGTCCCTTGACTTTAGGAGGTCTCACCAGGCCATCAGTGGTCCTGTGCCTTAGCCACAGTGATTGGTTCAAATGGCAGAGCTATCTAAGCAAAGTGAAGTTCAGGACTCTTGGGAGATCTGGGACAAAGGCATGGAGTGAGGTGGAAGGTGGTTATCCTAGAAGCTACTTAGAAGGTCGCTAACCTGAAAACAATTAGCACACACACACACAAGAGATCAGTGTCGGAAAAATAGTGTAGGGCTCTAAGCATATTCATACCCTCTGGAACAAGTTGTGCCTAAACACTGCCCTTGATCTGAACTTTTGGATTACGTAATCCAATAAAATTTCCCTCTCGGATGCGACTCAGTGAAGAAGGGAGAAACTACAGTACATATTTCATAATACAGGAGATGCGGAAAAGAATTTGTTTGCCAGTGTAATGGTTCATTTCCTGTTGCTGTGATAAAATACCTGAGACTGGGTACATTTCAAAGAAAAGAGGTTTATAGAGTTCACAGTTTGGGAGGCTGAATGTCCGAACAGCTAGTCTCTGGTTCTTGCCAGGGCCCCTTAGCTGATCACATCATGGCAGACAGCATCACCGAGGAAGTGCATATGAGAGGAGGGAACGCTGTGCAAGTTAGAAAGCCAGGGTGTCAAGCTTGCTCTTTTTTATAACAGCCTGCTCACAAGTGTCCCGTGAGAGCCACCTTAATCCCTTCTGAGGGCAGTGCCCCTGGGAACTAATGACCCACCACTGGTCTCACCCCTTGAAGTTTCCCCTCTCTTAGCTTCATTGCACCGGGGACCAAGTTTTCAACACAAGGCCCTTCAGGGGTCACACTTACCCCACACCCAAACCACAGAGCCCCGCCCTCCAGGGATGATCAGAATGACAAGCTCAGGAAACTCAGAGGCGGTGACTCAGAGTGCGGCCAGGAAGACGGGAAGAAGTGCCTACCAGAACTCGGGACCTCCGAGGGTCGGCACCTCCGAGGGTCGGCGAGGACTGCGCAGGCTCCTGGGGGAAGCTGCAGAGCACGGGTTCGCGCCCCCGAAGAGGAGGCCAGGAGCCAGTGGGTGCCCGCACCTGCGGGGCGGTGGGAGGGGCCTGCCTGGGCGCCATGGAGGGTGTGGCCGGGGGGCAGAGAAGCTGGCGCAGCTGGCCCTTTCTGCCAGGGCCCCTGCTGATGTGCCCAGGGCCTCTGCGAGGGCATGCGGACAGGGCTCTGGGGGGCCGGAAGCGCGACCCACTCTGCTCCTGCTGGAGAGACGCTCCCAGGCTCTGAAACAGCACTGAAGTCCTCCTCGCCTGCCGGTCTTCCTGAGATGCCTCCCATCCCCAGAACCTTGCAGAGCCAGCCGGCAGAGACCGGAACCTGGCCTGCGGCATGTCACTCCAGCTCACAGAGCAGGCACCACTGATAAGGTTCAGTCATCAGAATTACCTACTGCGTGGCCTTATCCCATTGTCCCCGGGTTTCCATCTAGAACACGTTCCTCTCCTCACAAGCACCACCCTTCACCTCTGAAAGCCTCTGCGAATTGCTAACTTTCATCTTCTCTCAGTGTGAAGACTGAGTTCAGGGAGCCCCACGGTATCATGGAGGACGTACATTCTTCTCGCCTTTTCTATCCAGGCCCTCAGGTAGTTTCCTCAGGTAACGCCTGTCATGGTTACAAGGCTGCCTCGGTTCTAAGCATGATACAGAGTTACGGTGTCCAGCAAATGACCATCTTTCCTTTGGGTCTCTTTTGGATTAAGGAACTCTTTCCCTAAAGCCACACTGGAGTTCTAGGTCACATGCTCACTGCAGAACCCATCCCCACCAAGGGGATCAAGGGACCTGGGAATACCACGATTCCCTTGGACACCAAGACCCACTCCCAAGCTGGGGACCTGGTACACGTGTCTATGTATAAGTCAGGATCAGCCAGAAAGACAGAACCGCTTCCTGCTTGCTCTGCATGTGAACGCTCATCAGGGATCTGTTACGGGGACTGACCCTCTGCAGCTGTGGGGACTGCTAGACTGTCTCTCCAGGGCTGTTGCTGCCACTCCAAGTCCAGGGGGCAGGAACTGAGGAAGAGAACACGCGGTCAGGTGAAGAGAGCCAGGACAGGCTGCACCCCACCAGGCTGGACTGCTCAGTTCTCATGGCCTCCCACCTGCATGTCCTCAGGAGAGGCTGGTGCCCCTTGTCATGGGACTTGCGAGGCCTTGTCAAAGCTCCAGGAGAATCCAGGAAAGGTGAAGCAGTGGTGGGGCTGGCCACCGCTCCTTGAGCCTGGTGACCCTGCCTGATTTCCAGTTTTCAGAAAAAGAGACCTCTGGTGGCTCCATTGGAAACATCCAGGAAAGAATATCCTGGATATGAACCTTTGGCCCAGCCAAGCTAAACATTACAACGCCACCGCAGTGTCCCTGAGGAGCGGGCCTTGAACAAAACGGGTGTGCTGTAAGCAAGCCAGAAGGGGAAAGCAGACCTGGGGGAGGCAACCCGAAGTCTGTGTCCCCGGGGGACTGTTTTCCAGGGGCCCGTGCTGGAATGTGCTGTGAGGAGAGATCTGTGTACGCAAAGTGCACATGAAGGTGAGAGGCAACAGAGCTGCATAAATAGAACACTGCCTGCCTGCTTCTTCCCCCAAAGAATAACTGGCCCTCTGGGCCTATCCGGGGCCAGCTCCTGGCAGAAAACACGAGTGAAAAATAGACCCGGGCCTTCGGCACTGGGTGGAGCGCCCGCCCTGCCTCTGAATCACCACCACACTCTACCCACTTCCCTCCCTGGAATTGCCTCTCTCTGCTTCTCGTTCTTATTCAGCAAGCACACATTATGTACCTACTGTGTACTAGGGGCAGTAGAACAAGATGTGAGGGAATGGATCTGAGCTGTCCCTCTTCCCCCGCCCCAGCCCCCTCCTTCCAGAACCTTCTCGGATGTCATCTGAAGCCTCTGGCACAGTCTCGCAGCCCTGCTCATGGCTGCAAATGATTATCTACAAGTATGTGCGCATGGGACGTGTCACTTTTGTCTTTAATGAATGTTTTATATTTGTGGGTCCCATCTTCCCCTGGAGCACACGAGGACTTTGAAGGGCAGGTTTCTGCATCCTCTGCTGCTCCTCGCCACCTGCAGTGGGCATAGTGGCTGTGCTCAAGCGGGGGAAGGCCAGGCAGCCTTTCTGCTGCCTGGAGATGCAAACTGTGCCTTGCACACAGGAGTTCCTCTGTCCCTCGCCCCACACTGAGGTCCCTGGTACTCATGGCTATCTGTCCTGTTACTGTCCTGCTCTACCCGGGACGAAATCGAGGTTCCAGGTGCTTGAGAAAGTTGAGGGTGCAGCTTCAACACAGGCTGCCGCCTCTTGGGTCCTCTCAGCTTCAGGGACCCGCTGGCCCCAGGGGCTGTGGCGTGGTCGAATCACTCAGTAGGGCTTATTCTATGTAGGCGCTGTGCCACTTACAGCTCCCACAATCCTAGAGACACTTTTAGTGACAAACCCAAGGCTTGAGGAGTTTACATAACTTGTAAGATGCAAAACTGGAAGTTAGTTCTAGATCTTTCTAACACCAAAATGGGTATTTGGGCTGTGTATGTCAATGGTGATCTGAAATGAGGTGAGAAAACTTCTAGAATTCATTTCTCTGCACCTCCGACAGTGGGCCTTGGAGTGAACCGCCAGGTGTGAATCCAACCTTAGGACATTTCAGCTTTCGAGTGTTTCCTCTTCCGTGCGATGCAGATGAACCAAACAAACAGAAAGCTGGCCTGGGCCTCCTGGGCTTGCCAAGAAGGTTGAAGAGAGTGTGCCCACATGTACTTTCCACATCGTCTGGCAGGGAGTGAGCATCCCATAAATGTTAGCTTTTATTCTTACAATGTGTGATCAGTCTGGCCCGTAGCTCCCCAGCAGAGCCACCTTTGATAGGACATTGTTAGCCCTGAAGGGCCTCGATTCCGGGGATCTGTGGATTCCCCCAGAAGCTTGTACCAGAACAACCCCTGCGGTGTCCCGGAGAGCCTGCGCACGCGCCCAGGCTGCAGCCCAGGCCTCACTCATGTCCTGTCCTAGCTGGCCCCCTCAGCTGCTCCACACGTGTTCCGTAATGGGAGTCATTAGCTGGGAGCCTCATAAATACAGCCTCCTGCCCGTGTTGTGCAGCGTGTGCCAGCTGTGTGGCAATCACCGTCCAGCCCGTCAGCCCAGATATGAAACAGCCATTGGCGTGTGTGCAAGCACCCAGCCCCGAACAGAGTCGTCCCCTGGTCACTTGTACAAACTCTGCTTTCACTCATCTCCCTGCAAGGAGCCAGTCCGTGCGGATGAATAATCACAGAGATCTGGTCGGGCTCTTCCATGGGGATATTTGAAAGTGATGATCTTCTTTGCATTTAATAAAGCTTCTTTACTAGATTTCCCATTCTCTCATGTTAATGGAAGGAGCAGATTTGCCTTGAAGGGGCTGACCACTTTGGTTTTGCAAAGCTGAAACCAGCCCTCTACAAACGCACACAAATGCCTTATGTGTTCAAGTGGCTGAGGAGACAAGTTGAGCTGCTGGGCGTTGTGTCAAATGAAAACAGCCCTGCTCGCTCCCAGGGGGTCCTGGTGAAGCCTGGGATGTGGAAGCATGTGCCAGGCTTATGCTACAAAGGGCGGGGGAAGGGGCGATGGAAGCATTCAGGAGCTGGTGTCTTGGTGAGGGGGGACAGGACAGAGAACTGAGGTTAGAAATTCTGATGGAATCACGTTGCCTGGACTTTTCCTAAGAAGATGGGATTAGTTGAAATGAGCCAGTGATTTCTTAGTTGAGCTCTGGAGAGCAGGTAAAATCATCTCCGTGAATCTCTATTTCTCCATTTTCAAGATGGAAGTAAAGGTGGATCTGGTGTTAGAAGAGGCAGATTTTCTCGGCTGGGGTTAGACTTGTGACTGGCACAAACAGAGACAGTTATTGTCCCATTCTTTCTTAAGTGCCCATGAAGGTGTTTGGAGGGCCTGGGGGAAACCCAGGTTTGGAGTGTGGTGAGGGGGTTTGGGGAAGCCACAACTTGGCAAGAAACCAGTCCTGAGCTTAAGGCTACCAAGGCCAACTTCTGAGGACACCCTGGCCTTCTGCAAGGGAACACAGAGGGCAGGGGAATCCTAAGATCAGAGGGGGCAAAAAGAGGAAGAGAAAGAAAGAGGGGGTGAGGAGAAGACGGAACAGAGAGGAGGCGGCTGTAGCAGCTGGGGAGAGGACGGGGAGGCAGCGGCCAGCAGGGCAGGAGGATCCACAGGGCAGCTTCCTGAGCAGCAGGAAGCAGGCCCTTTGGTTCAGCCCAGTTCCTGAGGGAGGGGAAGCAGGGACACTAGTTCTCCTTCTGCAGTAGGTGAGATGCCTGGGCTCAGGGAGACTTGAGAACCTTTCTGTCTGTGACTTTTGGTAGGTAACAGAACACAGGTTGATGGGAACATCCCAGAACCCAGGAGTGGGTGGCTGTTCTCCCAGAGCTGGGTATTATTGGATTAAGGACTCAGTGGACTTTGGTACCACAGTGTCTGTCCCAGGATTTCAGAGTCTGAAGGAGATGCTCCAGTTTCCTGCTGCCTATCTTTGGCTTCTTCAGTCTCCTAGGCAAATAGTCATTTTTCTGTATCTCAGGCCTTTGTCAAAATGTAGCTCCTTGCCCCTTCTCAATCTCTTCCTGGGAGTTCTTTTTGATAGGTGAGAAAGAAGGTGGGGTAGGACATCCAGGAGGGAGCACTGCAGAGATACAATGGGGTGGGAGGCGGGTCACCATCACTACTTTGCCAGTGGCATAGTCTAGGGGAACAATGACAGATACACTGGACCCACAGCCCTAGGTGAACTCAGGTAGGTCTTTTACCTGGGAAAAGAATTAGGTCAATAAACAGCTAATTTGCTATCCTGTCCCTGAGCACTGCCCGTGGAGCTCCACAGCGCCTCCCGTGGTCAGTTCATGAACTGCACCAGGGGATCCTTAGGATGGAAGGAGCCCCAGGTCTGACCGTGGCCCCATGCGCGCAGTGTCTCCCTGCTGAAGGAAACGCCTTATATGGCCTTGATCCCCTTCCAGGACTGGGTATCTCTCTCCCAGATGACACCCCACTCTGGCCTTCATGAAGGACTCTTCTTGGTAAATTTACTCCAACGCTCTCTCCTATTCTCCCCTTTCCTCCTCCTGTCATATTGCAGGCTACCGAGATGTACCTAAAAGGATTTGCTGCTCCTCTGGAGCCTTTATGAGTTCGCTCTTGCATCTGCCCAGCTGCCCCAGCCCTGGATGAAATGGTAATAACTTCAGGAACAAACCTGAGCAGGGAAAGGGGAAGGTCCTGTCATCTTCTGAAAAGGCAGATGGAAATTTCCCGGCCTGGGCACCTCCAACCTGCTGTCCCGGGACGTTCCCAAGGTCTGCCTCATCCTCATCACACCGCCTGCCCCTCCTGAGCTTTGCATTTTGTTTATTTTTCTTTAAATTACAGACCCCCTTAAGGAAGAAAAAGAAAGTTGGAAGTGGAGAACAAAGAAAGCCAAGGCCTCCTAAAGTCCGTTTATGGAGACTTTTTCATGAACTTTACAAATGGAGTCAAAAACAAGTGTGAAAGGATTTTTCAAGGAAGGAACATGCTTTTGCAATTTGCTGGAAGTTTTCCCTTGTGTTCCAGAAAAGCAGCCTCCCCATTACTCACCAGGGAGGCACGCAGGCCAGGGAGGAAGGGGGTTCTGCGAATAAAAACAGGCCTTCCCCTGTCCATGTGTAAACGGCACTTAATAATCAAATTGAAAAAACACACAAATGAAATTAAAACGTTTTCCAAATGGGCTGCGGCCCTGAGGCCAGACTTTGTGGGGCCATGGCTGGGCAAATTTGTATCTTTGCTCTAATTGAGCTCCAGGCAGTGTGGCTGATGGGATTCTGGTGTCAACCAGAGAAGGACACAGAGGGCCCCTCCAGGCAGAGAGGCCCGCCGGGGACCCTCGCCATTAATCTCCTTTTCCTAGGGTATGGCTCATCTCCTGGACTCCTCTTCAGTTTATAAACCTGCTGAGACCTCTCCCAGGTGGGACAGAGCCCTGTTTGACCCGGCATAGAACTTGGCTACTCACTCACCATTCTCTCCTTCCTTCCTTCCCTCACGGAGACCAGCAACATACCAACTGGCTATCTTTTCTCTGATCTTAAAGCAAAAAGCCAAAAACTTCTCTTGACCCCTCTTTCCCATTGGCTGTGACCCCATCTCTCAGCTCCCGGCTCAGTTGTCCGGACTCACTGTTTCCAATTACTCCCTTCCTATTTTCTCCTACACCCCATCCTATCTGGCTCTTGCCTGCCTCGCTTCACCACAACTGCATTGCCAAGGTCAAGGTCAGCGTGACTCTGTGTGGATAAATCCAGGTCTAGTACCTCATCCTTAACTCACCAGCTACGGGAATGAAAGGGGCCACCTATTCCCAGAGACACTGTCCTCGCTTAACTTGGTTTCCAGGTTGTCACTTCCAGGGGTCCAGCCTCCTCCACCCTGGCTGGTCCTTCAAGACCAGACCTCTTGCCTCGGGACTCCCTGGGGCTCACCCTCAGATCTTTCCTTTATGCTCATTCCTTCCGTGATCTCATCCAGTCTTATGGCTCTGAAATCAGCTAATATGGCCATGACTCCAAAATTTTTATGTCTTTCTTAGCTTCTCCCCTGAACTTCAGACTTGCTCAACATCTCCATTTGGATGTTGACTAGCTATTCCAAGATTGATATGCCGAAATGGGGTCAAGTCCACAGTTCTTACAATGGCATCCGAGACCCTTGCCCATGCTACCCTCCCCTAGTGTGTTCACCTCCTCTGTCTACTCCTGCCTCCTGGCTGCTCCTTTGGGACATCTGCACCTGCTGTTGCCTCTCCTTGTAAGGTTTCTCCCCCAGATATCTACAAAGCTAAATTTGGAGGTCATTTTTTAATAAACTAGGATCCAATCAAAAGTATTTTACTGTTGAGTCTTTTTTAGCTTCTTTTATTAAAAAAGAAATGTAGACTTTTTTTTATTGTAAACAAATGGGATACATGTTGTTTCTCTGTTTGTACATGGAGTAAAGGCATATCATTTGTGCAATCATACATTTACATAGGGTAATGTTGTTTGATTCATTCTGTTATTTTTTCCCTTCCCCCCACCCCTCCCACCCCTCTTTTCCCTCTATACAGTCCTTCCTTCCTCCATTCTTGCCCCCCTCCCTAACCCTAACTCTAACCCTAACGAAATGTAGACTTTTTAAAGAGACTATCCAATTAACTGCTCTGAAGCGGTTTGATCAGTCCTGGTGTGATTTAGTCTGTCCCTCTACAAACACTGCCTCTGCATCTCTAGGGAGCCCTGCATGCCTTCCTGTGGCCTTGTGCTCTCTGCTGGTCCCTGCTGTGCTGTGTGGAGCAGCTCCTCTTGGCCTTCAGGGTTGCTTATCATTCCTTACTGTGTGGCCACCGGAATTGTCACTGTCCCCCAGCTTCATCTCTTCTCTCTATGCAAACTCCTGTATTTCCGCGTCCTCTTTTACTCCTTATCAATGGCCCCAAATGCATAGCTCAAACTTTCTGTCATAATCTCCTGTTGGATGTGATTCATTCTTCTTCCTCCTCTCTGTCTCTCTCTCCTCCACTTTCTAACTCTAGACCACTGACGTGCCAGGGTTTGCAAAGGAAGTCAAGAACAAGGTCATTCTACTTGCTCGAGATCCGGCAGGAACAATAGATGCACACAGGGTCCCACCCGGCACATTGAGGAATCTGGACAACAGCTAAGAGGACTGAGGAGCCCCTGATGGGATCTGGTCAGAGTGGCCTTGGAGATCACTCAGCATACACAGTGGAAGACAGACCACTGGGAAGAAGGGAGGAGCACAGCAGGTAGGAGGCGGTAAGGGAGGGCGCCAGCCCAAAGGCAGCATTTCCTAACCCTCCTCTAGGATCTTTCCACCTCCCATAATGGAGGACTAGCAAGGAGAGCCCTGCCTCCGGCAGCGCCATCGCCCCCGAGGCGTCTCCTGCGTCTGTCCAGTCCCCCTCGACCCTCTGCCTTGTGTCTTCCTCCTCCTCCTCCCATTTCCTGTGGTGGTTGCCTTGAAAGCTAAGGGACTAGAGCACTGCGATAATGTGACTCAAGAAGACCTCCGATGTCCTCCGCTCAGGGGCTGGGACTCTGCTGGCCAGTTTACCTCTCCGCCCGGCATGTTTGTCAAGACAAAGCAATCTGAGCACTGACTTCCACCTCAACGTGTTAATCCTCCTCCTTCAGACCCCACCTGGTGGTGGCTGGTGGAATAGAGGGCAGCCTGGGGACTGGGCTGGGAAGGGTAGGAAGAGGAAGAGAAAAGCTCCGGAGACTGGGAGGTCCTGGGAGAGGTTCCGGGAAGAACTCTTCAGGCATCTTTGCTGGCTGAGAGATGGCTCTGGTTAGTTCAGTAATTCAGAGGTTAATGTGACATGGGGAGGAGTCAAGTTATCCCAGGAGTTCATTCCCATCTCCTTGGCACTCTTGCACACTCAAATAGGGATGGACCATGGCACTTGAACTTTACTAGGAAGTGACAAAACTTTATTCGAAGGCATGTGTAGGTTGCATACCTGCGTGCAGGGCTCCCCTGTAAGGGGGGGAAATGCAATTGCTCCTGTGCCTTTCAAAGGTGAGCAGAAGGCTGGATTCCTGCAGCCTGGGGGACAAGAGATTAAGAGCAGAGGGAAGCCTGGCGTGAGGTGTGGGCCACATCGTCATGCCAAGCGGCCTAGGGATGCTGGCTCCTTCCTGAGCATCAAGGTCACAGACAAGGAAAACACCAAGAGCACACTCTAGCATGTTCAGGAGGGAAGGACAGAGTCAGCAGGGAGAGAGCAGGGCCAAGGAAGAGGGGTAGGAGAGGGGCTGGGGAGCCGCCCAAGGCTTTCTACAACTGTTACTTGATTGGCCGACAGCAAGGGTGGGTCTTAGAAAAGCTGAGAAAATGCTTTTCCATTCTAGAGCTGAAGGTCACTCCGACCCTTGAACTCCCTCTGCTCCCTCCGCCCTCCACTTTGGGCACAGTAGGGCATGAGCGGCCCAGGGGGACGGAAGGCCAGCTGTGTGGAGCTTTCTACAGGGCAGAGTGGGCAGGGGAGTAACAGTGGAAAGGGGCTGCGGTGTTGGACCATGGCAGGTCACCTCCTCGCTGATCCCAAGAAAGGACCCTGTGGCTGCCAGGAACAGCGTCTAAAGAATCCTTCCCCTGAACAATAGAGTCAAAGTCAACACTGACGAATAATATTCCCGAGTCCTCGTAGAGGGCGGGCCTGAAGAACCCCAAGAAGTCTCTCTAAAATACGCGTTCTTGTCTTTGTGGAGTTCTGAAGTGGCCAAGGCACAGGACCCGGAGAGAAGACAAACAAAGTAGGCTCCATTCATGCCAAAGGGTGGCCTAGTGCCTGGGGAAGACGGACTCCAGGAAGCGAGAAGGGCTGGAGTGTGCAGCGTGGCTGAGGAGGGCGCAGGAGGCACTTGAACTTTACCAGGAAGTGATGAAACTGTCCTGGACTCACTGTTCCTGCTGGATGAATAGGAGTTCTTCAGAAAGAGGGCGGACGAGGCCTCGAGGCTAGCTTTCCAGCCAGGAGGAACTTCTGATACTTTTAAAAAGTGGAGAGAAAAAGAATTAAAAGCAGGGGCTGAACAGGACTTGTATGTCAGCGTTCATAGCAGCATGATCCACGGTGGTCAAGAGAGGGAAACCTCCCAACTGTTCACCCTCGAATGAACAGATAAGCAAAATGTAGTGACGATGACCATGGAGTACTTTTGAGCCTTAGAAGAATATGAAATTCTGGTCTACGCTAAACATGCATAAACCTTGACAGCATTGTGCTAAGTGAAACGAGCCAGTACAAAAGGACAAATGCTGTGTTACTCCATTTATCTAGGACACCTGACTAGTTGAATTCATCAAAGTGGAAAATGGAATGGTGGCTGCCAGGGGTGGGGGAAGGGGGAACACCAGGTCTTGTTTATGGGGTTCGAGGCATCAGCTGAGGAAGACGAAGAAGTTCTGGTGGGGATGTGGTTCAACAACACAAGTGCATTTAGTGCTAGCCAACTGCATACCCAGGATGGGCTACAATGGCAAATTTAAGGTGAGCATGTAGGTCGGACTGAGCTTCAGGTGTGAGCAAGAGACTGACAAGGTCATGTGGTCCGGGTGATGAGCAGTCTGCCACCTAAGGAGGTGGGGTTTACCCTGGGGTCATGGAGAGTGAGCGGAGGGCACGGTGCTTAGAAGCAGAGCCAGAGGCGAGGACAGCTAGGAGGCTGCCGCAGTGGCCATGTGACAATTTACAGGAGCTGGAGGTCACCATGGAGACAAAGGGAGGCAAGGGCCTGAAAATCGAGTCAGGAATGGAGGAAGTCCCTAAAGGACAGTAGAGGCTGAGGGTGTGTCCATGTCTTCTGATTTGGGTGACTAAGTGGACAAGGGACCCATCCACAGACAGAGCTCAGGAAGAAGTGTTCTGAGGGAAGAAAAACCTGACTTGGGTCGATTTTAAGTTCGTTTATTTATTTATTTATTTTTGGTGGTGTGGGGATGAAACCCAGGACCTTGCACCTCTGAGTGACGCGCAGCCCTCGTGGTCAAGCTTACACTAAGCCACGTGGTTCTATGATGCTTTTATTTGTGTCTGTCTCCTTCACTTGGGTTGCTCCTGTTTCTAGGATTAGATTCTCAGGCACACAGTTCCGGCGAATCCATTCATCCATTCGTTCCAGAAGCATGCAGGGGGGACGTTCCCCTCTCTGGGACACTTACTATCCTTGACTCCATCCTGCCCCAGACCTAGAACAGGCAGTGCGCGTGGCACTGGATCTGGGCTTTCTGCTGGGGCGACGTGGGTTTTGAGGCCTCTCCCCAGCAGCCTGGGGAGGTGGGCAGGGTTGGTGCTGAGACTCTGGGAGGAGCGACTGGACGCACTTCAAGGAGACAACAGGACACTTGGGGCGACGGCTCTGTTCTCAGGACTGTGGTCCTTGGGTGGCTAGTACACACGAGGGTCCACCCCTCCAGCGTGGGGTGCTGCTCGCTGCATAGGTACACCTCAGCGAAGCTGTTTTATGCAAGTGTTGGTCAACAACAACGAAGTCACTTTTCTAAGTTGTCATTTGCTGGGGAGGGAGAGTCAACTAATTTAGATTTAAAAAACAAACAAAAATCTTTCTGTGTTTTCCTTCATTTCTGAACACTTCAATCTGTTTCACTTCTTTCCCTTTTTGTTGCTCCTTTATCCTTTCTACTTTCTCCCACATTGCTTTGGTCCAAATGGAGCGGGGTGTACGGTTGTTTCAGGGATCATCTCCACGTGTTTACTGGTGTGTTCACTATTGTCTACAGTTACCTCTTCATATCCCTGGGGGTTTTGGATCCAAGACTCTCTCGAATACTAAAACCCACGGACATTCAAGCCCCCTACAGGAGCTGGTGTGGTATTTGCATAAAACCATGTACATCCTTCTGTATACCTTAAATCATGTGTAGATGACTTAATATAACAAACGCTGTGTAAACTGTTATGTGTTGTATTGTTTAAGGGATGATGAGAAGAAAAAAAGTCTGCATATGTTCACTACAGATGCAATATCTTCTCCCAAATATTTCCCGTCTGAGAGCTGCAGAAGCCATGGATTTGGAGGGCTGACTGCAGGCCATCACGCAGTGGACTTACACAGGAGGCACCTTTGAAATCTGCTTTTTTTAACTCATCCCAGGGTTCCTCGTCATTTGCATTGATTGACCTTGTGGACCAAATTGTCCCTGTCAAGGGACCTCCTGTGCGGGTGGGGTGTTCGGCATCTCCTCTGGCCTCCACCACTGGATTCCAGCAGCACCTCCCCCTCCATCTGTGACAAGAATAGTGTCTTCAGACAATGTTCTGGAGGACTGGATGGGGCTCCTGAAAATAGTCTGGAAGCGCTCATGACCAACTTCCCAGATCACTCACTGGTATTTTGCACACAGCGTCAGCATCGACCATGGCAATGTGGATCCAGGCAACAACACGGGTGATCTCAAATCCGTGATGCTAGGTGAGAGGCCAGCATGCAAAATGTGACAGTGAGCAACCCCAAAGATCCGAGAGACATGGACCAAAAGCACCGCTGGAATGGGTTTCTTTGGTGTGAGGATCGAGCCGTGCAAAGATGGCAGGTTCGTTTTCCTCTGGAATCAGTTCTTCAAGACAGACACTTTCGTAATAGTCCACTGCTGTCAATCGGCAGAGGAAGTGTTGGCCAGAATATCTGCTGCCCCTGAACTTCCCACAGAGTAGCACACTCAGCCACACTCAGGTGTCAGTCACTGAAGGTGCAGGACTTTGGTGCCCAGGAAGGACCGTGCCACTCACTCTCAGGCAGGCTGAGCGTCTCGTCTCCCGCTGTCTGATGTATGACACCCGGCCTAACTGGATTGTTAGTCCAGCTGTGGGGAGGCGCCAAGAAGTGAAGAAGCAGAGTGGGTTCAGTCTCTGCAAGTGGCGGGGGCGGGCACTGCGTCTGGCCACTCCAGGGCTCCTGCTGTCTGCTGTCGGCTTGTTTGCATTCCTTCATGCCCTCTGTCCACCAAACAGCCTGCGCCCGCTTAAGTGCGTGACCACACATCTGCTGTGGGTGGTGAGCAGCCAGTCTTGCCCTTGAGGGGCGGGGAAAGGCTTTCTCCAGGGAAACGTTCTCCAAGATTCTGGAGAGCGGATGGGGAGCTAAAAATGCCCTGTGTTTGGCCAGACAGTGCATCTGGGATTCATGCAGATTAAACGGGGGCACTGACATTTCTATTTGGAACAAAAATGCTTTTAGGGAAGCAGGAAAGGACTAGTTCTTTTTATTTTCTTTTTGAGAAACACTGTTTACAATAATAACAATCACGTGGTTTGCAAAGCTGCATTTATTGACTGACCAAGTAAATAAGAGAATAAATTTAGTACACAGCTGGCCTGAGGCAAATCTGGAAAGGAGATAAAGCTGGTCCTGAGTGCTTCCAGACTATTTTCAGGAGCCCTTTTCTTGCTTTTTAATGAACTTAAATTTTATTAAGTGACTTGGTGCTGGGTGGAAAGGATTCCCAGATGCTGAAGCACCAACTTCACCCTCCTGTAGCTCATCATGTGTCCTGTGAGTGACAATGGTTGGACTGCTGTGTGATGAATGGACACGAGGGACACGAACTCTGACGTGTGTGTGGCTCTCTCACGTCACGAGGGACAGACACTTTCAACTCTCAGATGCTGGATCCTGATCAAATCATTCAACAAATACATGTCAGTTTCCCAGGCACTGAGTATAAAGCAGCAGATAAAAATGATAAAAATCTCCATCCTGGGGCTCTTGCAGTCTAGAGGGGAGAGGCCACGATACAAAGATAGGTAAGTAAATGATGCAGAGTACCTCGTGGAGAAACCAGAGGTATCAAGGGAAACAAGGCCACGGGGGACTGAGTTGCACTTTTCACCCAAGTACTTAGGGAAGAACTCCCATTTTGAAAAGTATACCTGAAAGAGTTGAAAGGTCAGATATTTCTAGAAAGAGCACTCCAGACAGAGAAATCAGTAAGTTCAAGGGTCCTCTGGCAGAAGGATAGCACTTGAGGAACTACTGAGGTCAGATTAAATGTGGTGGAATAAACTGGAAGGAGAGCTGTTCGTGTGCGTTGCGAGAGGTGAGGGCCCTGCAGGCCATGGTGGGGACTTTGACTTGCACTCCTTATACAACTGTACTCTGTTGGGACATTTTGTGCAGAGGAATGACATGATGTGACGTAGGTAAACGGGCACTCTGGCTGGCTGCTAAATTGAGGACACGCTACGGGGGTCAAAGCAAAATGAAGTTAGGATGCTCTTGAAGTAACTCAGGTATGACAGGAGGTGGCTTTGGCCAGTGACCAGGGAAGGAGAAATGATTGAATTTGGCATATTTTTTTAGGTAGAACCATTGACAGATTGGACTTCAGGTGGAAAAAAAGAGAAGAATGAAAGAACCTACCAAGAACTTTCACCTGAGCACTGGAAGGAGAGAATTTCTGTGCACCACGCTGGAGAAGACTGGGGAAGAAGAGGAGAATGAAGACCAGGAGTTTCAGTTTTGGACACATCAAGGTTGTGATGTCGACCAGTGGTCCAGGTGGTCCTGCTGGGTGGTGCGTGGCCTGAGGGTCTGCAGGGCACATGAAGGTCTGAGCTGTGGCTAGGGGACCAGCAGTCCGTGGGGCACACAGATTGCAGAAGCCTGGAGGGGCTCTCAGGGGAAGATGGCTGTGTGGGCTCAGTCCTGGCACGTGCCAACACCTGGAGTCTGAGGGACCCAGAAGGAGCAGTCGGGCATGTGAGGAGAAGCAGACGTGGTCAGTGCTGCCGTTAAGTCCAGCAGGGCGAGATCTGGAACCTGACTGTAGGGTTTAGCATCGCTGATGTCACTGGAGACCTTGGCAAGAGCAACCTGCAGAGTGGTGGGGACAAAAACCTGGTAGAGATGGTTCCAGAGAGAAGAGGAGGAGCGGAATAGGTGATAGCGAATGCTGATAGAAGCTCCTGCTTGAAGAGAAGCAGAAGATGATGCTCAGAAAAGGAGTTTCCTTTGAATGATGGACAGGAGACTCCTGCTCGTTGGGACACTGTGGAGTCCATGGAGGAGGGACAGTAGGTGGTGCAGAGGTTGAACCCGTGGAGCCCTGACTTTGCAAAGAGGTGCTGCAGACTGTCATCTGCATAATGTGGCAGCACAGAGGCACGCGTGGCGTGATGTTGTCTGGTTATAAAGAACAGAAGAAACCCAGGGAATAGACGTAGAGAAGTACACGGACGGGTCCCCGTACACATTACCGGAGCAAAGATCGGAGAGGAACATGCATTGCTTCCGAGGCAGTGATTAGTGGGAATGGCTTTCTCTCTCAATTTCTAAACCTTCTGTAATATTACCTTCTTAATATTATAAAAATATCTTTAAAAAGAGGTGAATTGACACTGGCTACCTTACGTGGTATGGACACGGTCACGGGAAGAAAGTATGTGTGGATGGAATTTATCATAGGTTCTTCAACTGATCTGATTGATTTGCTCTACTAGTCAACAAACACTGAGCACCTGCTGTGTACAGGCACCTGGGGCAAGGTGGCGAACAGGGCAGATGAGGTCCCAGGCTTCAGGATCAGACCTGACCATCCGAGGGCACAAGGGAAACCTCGTGGGACGTGAAGGACCTTGACTGGGAGAGCCAGGAGGACATTGGGTCTGCAGAAACAGCATTCCTTATTACCAATGGCTGCACTGCTCAGACCTGCCCTTCAGGTAGAGGTGTCCTGGATATAGAACAAGAGGATCATCACCTACTCCCTCTCAAGGACCGCTCCTTCCAACGACTGCCCTCCGGACCTCCCGAAATCTATACTGTTGCTGAGATCCTGGGGCCGCCCAGGCCTGGCTGTGAGTCTTAGTTGGCATCGCCCGCACTCCTAGCTACAATGCAGCTTTGTGTGCACATGGAAAATTCCTTCCCCAAGTCTGTACCCGGTGCCAAAGTTTGTGTTTTCAACACCAATGCTAAATTGCCTCCAGATGCCCCTGCCGTGCCATCTCCGGGGACTATCCTCCAGCATACTCATCTTATAACAACCGCAGTCCTTGGGAAATGACGTGGGAGCATGCAATGGCATATGGGTATGAGCACTTGTAGGTGGTCCCTAAACTCAAATCTAGGGGCCACTCACCAGGAGATGGCACTCTTTGATACTCAAAGGTGCTAAATGCCTTAGAAATAACTGCTTGTTCAAGTCTTTCTAGGAAAATGAGAAATAGTGCCAAGCCAAAAATAAAATGCCATTTATGTAGATTGAGAGGCAGTGTGGTAGGGGAAGGATGTGGACTTTGGAGTTAGATATCGGGTCCCCTCTGGCCGCAGAGAGAGACACGACAAATGTCTGAAGCTTTGGAAGTTTATTGTGCACAGTTTCTTTCCTACGCTTCTCTTACCCCTAGCTTCTGCGCACTCTCAGCTTCCCTTTTCCCAGCTCCTTCCACTCCCGCGTACTCCCTCCTTCCAGCTCCGCTCCCGCTGCTGCCGCGGCCGCCGCCGTCACCGCAGCTTCTTCCGCTCCGTTCGTTCCGTTTCTCTCCTCAGCTTCTGCCCCTTCCTCAGCTTCTCTCCCCTACTCTCCCACCCACCAGGCTTATATACACTTCAACCAATCAGGGGAGAGTACACGAGATAAATGCGGACAGCTGCAGGCGCAGGATGGGTACACGAGGGGGCATGCTCTTAGTCACATCGTTAACTAGCCAATCATTGGAATTCGCTGGTTGTTTACTGTATAGCTGGCCGCCTCTGGCTCAGCGTCAGGCGCCATCTTGACCATGTCTAAGGCCAGGGGCTCTAGAAACCCCAACAGTTAGACGTGGACCCGACTTAATGCCTCAACCTATTGTTTATTTGCAGTGTAAGCTCAGCCCAGCCACAAAATCCCTGTGCACCTTTTCTTACCTGTAAAGGAGAATAAGGCCTACTTCAGGGTGTCTTCAGGAGTAAAGGAACCAAGGATAAAGCATGTGACATGCCTGAGGTGCTCAACCGTTACCATCTTAGTCGTTTCTTGTGCACTGGGCAGCGACGGGCGGTGACGTTGTGAGCACACGCTTGTGTGTGTGCTGGTCTGCGGTGCATGTGCTTCTGATGGCGCGATCCAGCTCGAACCCAAGTGGGATTCCTCCGCGTGTCTGGTAAAAGTTGGGTGGACTTCCGGGAATGGGTTTGTGGGAAGGTGCACTGGCAGAAGGGGAGTCCTTTGACCAGATGGACCTAGATGGGAAACGGGGAGCTAGCCTTGAACTTTCTCCCCTGATTTGGTTCCAGAGGTGAGTGTCCAAGGAGGGGCTGCAGGAGAAAGTTGAATGAATTGTTCTTCTGAAGGGTCGTGCAGTAAAAGGGGCTGGAGAGTGGGAAAGGAACCTCTCCACTCCTGGGAGGCTGGGGAACCTCTACCTGGAGAGGCTTCGGATCTTTCCCGGCCACACCGGCACATCAAGCGTTTTCTGCCTCGGGGAGCACAGGTCAGCTGCCTGGGCAGAGTGGCATTCTCAGGAAGGAAGGCGTCCCTCCTCAGTGACTTTGGATGTCAATGAGGAGCTTTTCTTGAGCTCACAAGAGATACCCCCAGAGATGACCAGGGGACTTGGAGGGGCACAGAGAGGCTTGTGCTGTTATGTAGGGGCAACGCCCAGGTTATTACTGACAATGGGCTCTGTGTGCTGGCTTGGGCCTCTTTGTTCTCATGTTCATTCCTCGCCTTGGCCTTGCTCTGTGCTTGGGGATTCGGGGACCTGCTGGCTGCTTCCGAGGCTTCTGCTGCAGAGGGTTCATGGCCAGTTTCAGCCAAGTAGAGGCCCTGGCATGAGGGAACTGGAGGAAGGGAGGAACCAGGCCTCTGCTCTTGGTCCTTCTCTCTGTCTTGGGTCCCTTTTCCAGTAGTGGCTCTGTCTTCTCTATGGCTTCTTTTTCCTTCAGATAGATCCATTATGGCTCCAGCTTGTACCATGTCACTCTGGTCTCTGGGCTGTATAAGTCAGTGCCTTATCTTTGCCCCTCCAGTCTTGGAGTAGTAGTGACCACAGATTGCTTGTCCCCGGGTTGTCTCACCCACCCCTATTTGGTCCCTGTTCCTCCATCACCAGCATAAACAATTCCCTGTGTTGCAGAATCTGGAAGAGGTGCCTATTTTTCTGGTTAGACTCTATGGCTGCATCACCACTTCCCCCACAGGCAGGGGAGGACTGGATCAAATATATTTGTGTGTGTGCGCGCGGGTTGCATGGAGGAAGGAGATACTGTTACAAATTTGAGATGCTAAAAATGATTCCCACTTGAGTTATTCCATTCTTACTAATCCAAGTGTCTCCCGACCCTAACATCCCGAGGAAACAGCAAGCTCATTCCAAAACCTCAACAAGATGATTCTCTGGTCTTTCTTCCCTCAGCCTAAGCTCATAAGAACTGTGACTCGCCTGGTTTGCATCTCACTGAGGTTAAAGCACTCGAGTCTACTTCAGATTGACTTCCTTCTTGTGGGCAGGCAGTTACAGTAATGGCTCCCGGTGGAGCCAGGGCCCCCCTGCTGCACCCACACTCTGGTGGGCTCCCCTTCCACTCTGACTCCCATCTTGGCTGTACAATCTGCTTTTGCTAATGGGACAGAAAATGTAACACAGGCAGACTTGGAAAAACATTGCAAGCTGAGCCTGTCCTTCTCTCTTGCTGCCTTTGGAACCCAGCCACCATGTAAGAAGCCGGAGCTGGTCTCTGGAGATGCGTGGCCCAGCTAACAGCCAGCTTTGGCTGCCAGAAAAGCAGGGAAGGCCATCTTAGCCTACCTGACCCCACCTGAGCTGCCACCTGAGCCACCAGAGGAAAGCCAGGTGAGAGGGGTGGAAGAACCACCCAGCTGAGCCCAGACCAAACTGTGGACCCACAGATTTGTGAGTGAAGAAAGGGTGGCTGTGTTCAGCCTCTGAGTTTCGAGGGTGTTTACCCTGCAGCACCGCGTAGAAAAAGGAACTCCTTTTTCTACTTTTTGTCCTATTCTACTAACTTCTAGCCCTTTCCTTCTATTCACCAACTTTTCTGAAAGGCAGTGCCCTCTGCCCCTGGCAGGCACCAAAGCCAAGGGAAACCCACCCTGCACTCAGAGCTGGGTTCCACCAGCACAGGTCCTGGCCAGCCTTCACCTGCTTCCTCTCAAGAGTTAAGCCCTGACTTCATTGCATGTGAAGTTTCTTTCTTTTCTTTCTTTCTTTTTTTTTTTTTTTTGGAAAAAAGAATGTGGTTTTGCTTCCAAATGATGTTCCAAAACTCTCTGGCTCACCAAAGAGTAATCCCTCAGCTGGAAAACTCAGCCATGCTGCTATTTTAGAATGGCACCAGGCCTCTGGCTTCTTGATTCAGCCAGGCTGCCGATGCTTCTTCATGGAAAACTAAAGCAACTGCCTAAGATACAAAGACTTGTCCAAAAGGACATTTCAGAAAGCAGAGGCTCTCCGCCTTCTTTTCCTGTCTGCCCCTTGCTACCCAGCCCCTCATCCCAGCCAAAAATGGGTCTGCTTCCTCTGGAGCAAATGAACTTCTAACCTGCTTAAGTGGAAGCCCATCTGCCGTCCCTGACCCCATGGCCTCCCCCACACACATCCTAATTGTTCTCTGATGAAGCTGCGTGTGAGCCTATGTAACACTGCAAAAATGCGCAACTGGCCAGCCCAACAGGAACGAGCGAGACAGCGATAAACAAACAGTGTGCCTGTTTGCTCAATGTCCCTTTCGGCCGCAGATGACTCTGGACGCCTTCCCACCCTCCCAGGGAAGAGGTGCTTGATAATCCAGCCAAGGGTCAAAGGGGATGGTGTTCGAGTGGCTTCCTCCACCAAGAACTGTTTTTCAGTCTGTCCTTTGGCAGAAACTCCTGCAGATTCTCTGCAGAAAATTCTTCCCCTGGACCCGGGAAGAGGGCATTCTGGGGAAGAGTGGCTTCCTATGGTAATTGCCTTATCCAGCATTGCTCTTCCCGGGAAGAAGGCGGACAGGGCAGAGTTCACTCTTGATAAGCAGAGATTCAGGAGGCTGCTCCAGCCTCTAGAGGTGACTCATCTACAAAAGAAAGGGATTGAGGCTAGAGAGTAAAAATCCACAGGGTCAGGGACCAGGCCAGAGGACTAAATGTCAACCATGATCATCTCTCTGGAGATGCGCCCAGAATCCAGGATTCCTAGGCCTCACCAAAGATGGGTTGGTGACAATCCCAGAGCTGGCATGTCTTGCTTCTGCCCTTCCTCCAGAGGTTCCGGGAGCATTCCCTCCTCCCTCCTGCTTCCCTTCCTCAGGGAGGCCATCCTTGTCCCATGCCCAGCAAGATCAGTCCCTGTCATCTGTTCATCCAACTTTTGGGCTTCCACTGAGTCCTGCACACCTCCCATCTAGTAATGGACCCTGGCCATGTCTCATGTACTTGCTCTCTCCAGCTACCAACCCAATGCACGTATCTAGTAGGCCCTAAGTGAAAGCTCAGTCTATGGTTTGGCTCTGAGGTCTCCCCCGGAAGCTCCTGTGTTAATGCAGGAATGCTCAGAGGTGAAACGACTGGATGTGGGAGCTGCAACCTCACCAGTCCTTCCTAGTTTGGATTGACTGGATGTGACTCTTGGCAGGTGGGGAGTGACTGGAGGAGGTGGGTCACTTGGTGGGCGCCCTAAAAACTCATCTTCTCTGCGGCCCCTCCCCTTCCCTCTCTGCTCCCTGGTTGCCACGAGCCAAAATAAACTATTCCTGCTGTAAGTTGTTCTTGTCAGGTGTTTTGATCTCAGCGGTGAAAAGCTGACGAAATCACTTAGTGCATAGATGAACAAATTCTCATTCTTCCCCTAACTCAGTAGGCAGCATGCCCAAGCTCCCCTGGCAGGTGAGTGGATATGGACCCAAGTCTGCCCTCGTCTAAAGCCTGGGCCAATTCTACCCCCTGCTCCCACACTCCACAGGCCCACAGACCACAGAAGAGCCTGGACAGAATCAGAGAGTGTCGGGATGGAGATGACCTAAGACGTCACGAACATCCCATCCATGATTCCACCAAGGAAAACCGAGCCCAAAGAAATCCAATCATTCACATAAATCCATGTGTTTGGGGCTGAGTATCACCTTTCATCTAGGGCTATTCCTGTCATCAGTCACTTTCAATTTAGGCTAAAGAAAGCCCCACACAGGAAACATGTAGCCGCGTGAACGACTCCAGCCAAGGTAGGAGACAAACACACGCACAGCTCCAATTCAGCGGGCCAGGCCTGCATAGGAGAGGGAAGTCCCCTGGGCTTAGTAGAGTCAGGGAGGCTGCACACGGGGATGCTGTGGAGACCAGCCTGGGAGAAGACTGGGTGATGGTTGCTGAGCGGGAGCACAGCACAGGCAGTGGCGTGGCGGGGGACGGGCTGCGGGGCACTGGGGCATGCTGGGAAGCAGTGAGAGCAGGTGGGAATCACATGTGCTACTGGGAGGCACCGAGTGTCACCCGGTGTCTTGGTGGAGAGGTGCTCTGACAAGTCCTTTTGAAGATGTAAGCAAAGGGGACAGAGGCCTGGGAGTCCTCCAGAGTAGCAGGTCAAAAAGAAAAGCTAAGTGATTCGGAGTTGATGAGAGTCAGTTCCCAGCCGGCAGCAAGGGGGAGGAGCCTGAGGTGGGGCCTGGTCTGCTTTCCTCTTCCGGGCCCTGCTCTCCCTGATTCTCCCAGATACCCCTCTGCTCTGGGGAGGAAGGACGTGCATGATGCCGGAGGGCGAGGAGGCAGAGGACACAGGAGCAGGAGAGGGAATCCAGGTGTGCAGGCTCTCCAGTTGGTCACGGAGGAATTTCAAGAGAAAGACCCAGGTGATGTTCAACTCTGGTCATTCCAAATAACGTGATGCAGAAAGCTGCTGCCAGACCATGCGGAGGAGGGATTTTCCAAATTCTTCCTCTCCTCCCTGTGTATATCGAGATGAAACCCAAAGCACTAAATGGTGGAATAAGACAGACACCATTACCCTATGTACATGTATGATTACACGAATGGTATGAATCTACATTGTGCACGACCATAGAAACGAAATGATGTACCCCATTTGTGTCCAGTGAATCAAAATGCAGTCTGTAAAAATTAAAAGATAAGTAAGAAGAAAAAAAACCCAAAGCACTGAGTTGGACATGCTCCTATATACCACAGACCAAAGCTGGTCCCCAAGGACACAGGGACCAGGGACAAGGAAGAGTGAAACCAAGTGGAGGGAAAGGTCAACACTTTGCTATACCTGGGAAGCTTCAGAAACAGAGAAGGAAGTGGACCCATCAAGAGTGGTCAAGGGCAGGGTACGGTGGCACACGCCTGTAATCCCAGTGCTTCAGGAGGCTGAGGCAGGAGGATCACAAGTGCAAAGTCAGCCTCAGTAACAGTGAAATGTTAAGTAACTCAGTGAGACCCTGTCTCAAAATAAAAATATGAAATAGGGCTGGTGAGGTGGCTCAGTGGTTGAGTGCCTCTAAATTCAATCCCAAGTATCCCCCCTTCAAAAAAAAGAAAAAATGAGTAGTCAAGTAATTGCTGGAACTGTCCTGCTTCTGGAATCTGAGAGAAAATCTATTCAAAAATTGCCCCAGTGGAACTCAGAGAGCAGCTACAGGCTGGGGAGGCCTGATGGGGACCCCCAGTCCCATGGGGTGTGGATACTGGGTCGGGAGCCAGTGGGCTCACCATGTGGCTGGCTCTTGGGAGACAAGATGGTCTCCAGGCACACCTAAGGGGGGAGCCCAGCTTACAGAGCACGTGGGGGACACGGAAAGAACTTCAGTGCTGCGGCTCAGCTGAGCCTGTGTCGCCAAGTAGACTGGCACTCAGCGCGTGGCCTGTGCTGGAAGAACAGCAGGCTGGGAGGTGAAGCATGATCCAGGCTAAAAATAGACTCCTCCAAGACAGTAGCTGGCACACATCCAAGGACCTTCCTGGGCCCGTACAACCCATGCCCGGGAGCTACATGTGGAGAAAGACCCCTTGTTCCCTGCTGCCAGTGCCTCTAGGGTAAGACAGAGCAGGGGCTGTCGTAGACACTGAGACTCTATCCCAAAGGCCCGAGTTATCTGAAAGGTTTAAAATATCAGTTCAAAGATAAACTGGATGGGACATTTAACTTACCCTCCCTTCCCACTAACTAGTGGGTGAGGCTCAGAAGAGAAAGACCAGATTAGTTCTAAACAAAGTAACGCGACTCTGTTTTCCCTTCATGTCCCACGTGCGGTAGGAGTTCTGTTTGTGCTGTCTGGCTGCGCGAAGTCCTTGGGGCACCAGGACCAGCTGCAAGCTGAACTCTTACACCCAGGGAGGGGCCGGGATGAGCCTGTGAGGGAGGCCCTGGCTGCTCCCCAAGGGGGTTCCGCAGTAGGAACTTGCTGGCGGGGCTGCAGGTCACCTTGGTCCCAGGGGCTGCAGAACTGGGAGGTCTGTGGAGAAGACCTGAGCAAAGGTGGGCTGTGGGGGGGTGCTGGGGCTGGGGGTTGGCCTGGGCTGCGGAGAAGCAAGAGCGTGTCCTGGGAGGTGGTTCCCAAGGGCGAGAGGCCGGAGGGCGGGGCCCAGATGCAACAGGGCTGCTGGGTGGTGGGGAGGGTGTGGAGCGGGTCCCCCCATGGAGCTCCCCTGGGACCCAGCCTGCCCTGGAAGCCCATCCTGCTCTGCAACCCCCTGGCTTGCCAGCGAGGACGGAGGCTTTGCTCGTGCTGCTGCTGCCCCCTCCTGGGAGACGCTGGCCAGGCAGGTCCTTTTGCTCTGGAGGCCGGAGGCCTGGGGCCTGGCTGCTGGTACACACTTCGGGTGACTCTGTCTCTCCTGTTCAGCTCCTCTTTTGTATCTCCATTAAGATTGCTTCAGTCCCTCCTCCCTCTTTGGGCCACGTCTCCTGTGTCTTCTCCAGTTCAGCTCCCGCCTTTCTCACTCACAGAGGTCGGTGACCAGTGGCGCCCCAAGGCTCAGATAGGCAGGTTAGGCCCCGGCTCTGCCAGCTTTGGCCAGTTCCTCATCCTCACTGAGTCTTAGGTGTCTTTACTGGTGAAACAGATACCACAGTCCCCCTTTATCTATGGGAGAGAAGTTCTAAGAACCCCAAAGATGTCTGAATGGATAGCACTGAACCCCATGTATATATACACACACATACATGCGTGTATGTGTACATACATACCACTTTATAAATTAGGCACAAGAAGAGATTAACACCAATAACTCATAATAAAATAGGACAATAATAATAACACACCACACAAACAGTTCTGTGTCTGCTTTCTCTCCCTCAGACTGTCTTCTGGCACCTTCGCCTTCTCAGCTGGAGGAAGCACGCCCAGCTTCCCCCGGGCACATCCAAATCACCAGCATCGCTGCTCCTGCAGCTTGGGGCCGCGTGAAGCAAAACGAGGGGAACAGGACACCGGCACCGTGGTGTGGTGACAATGGATCTGATCCCTGAGGTAGCTGAGGGGCAGGACGGTGGGCAGCGGATGCAGTGGGCAAAGGTGTGGTCATGTCCTGGGTGGGATGAGGGGACGTGTGGGATTTCAACATGCTGCTCAGAAGAGCAAGCAATGTAAGACTTACCACTGCTTGTTTCTGGAAGTTTCCATGAATATTTTGAGGCCACGGTTGATAAAATCGAGGTGAGCAAAACCAGTGCCACGAGGGACCACAGCAGCGCCTCGCAGGGCTGGGCGAGGGTGCGTCCAGTTCCACTGTGGGCCTTTCCTACACGCTGGGCACGGGGCAAAGACCTGGCCCGGCTGGGGCTCCTCGAGACTAGGCAGGCACGTCTCAGCCTCCCTCTCTCCTTCCACTTCCTCTCCGTCGACCCCACTGCCCTCCTTGCCGCACGTCTCCTCCCTGCTTCTGCGATCCCGCTCCTTCTCCAGGGACCCGAGGCTGCTCCCAGCCCCATCCTGGCCCTGAGCCCGCCCAGTGCAGGCTCCCCAGTGGCCTCTGCCCTCCCCCAGGACCCTCCTCAGACCGTGATGGTCCTGCACCCAGCCGTGCCCTCCCCACTTCTTTCTGAAAAGTGTCTCTGTCACAGTTTGAACCTGGAACATCCCCAAGCTCGTGTCCCCAGTGCACAGATGTTCAGAGACGGGGCTCTGGGGAAGTGATCGATCCCGAAGGCTCTGACCTCGTGGCTGGGTTCGCCTCTTGATGGTTCACCATGAGCGGCCTCCTGGGAGGGGTGGGAACTGTGGGTGGCGGGGTCTGGACGGAGGAAGTAGTCACTTGGGGGTATCATGGAGCCATGAACCATGTCCCCAGCCCCTTCCTCTTCCTCCCCCTTCCTCTGCTTCCCGCTGCCAGGTGGCGGGCCTCGCTGTTCCTCCTCCATGCTTTGCCTCGCCACAGGCCCAAAGCCAAGCGTGAACCAAACCCTCTGAAGCTGGGAGTCAGAGCAGAGTGTCCCTCCCTTAAGTTGATTTTCTCAGGTATTTTGTCACAGTCATGAAAAACCAACTAACACATTCTCCCTGGGGCTTCCTGGAAACACTCCTTGGGTTCACAGCTAAACCTACTCACCTCCCTTGCTGGCTCCTTCTGATGTATCTATGCCACCTCTGAAGGCCTTCTCTTTTCATTCCACAGTCACCCAAAGTCTGTGATCCCCTGTCCCCAGTGTTCCCCAGTCTGTTTCCAGCAGTGACCCCTGTCCCAGCCACATATGCTTGCCAGGTAAGCTTTGGCCATCTCTCAGCAGATCAAACTCCACAGGCCCAAAACAAACCTCATGGTCTTTCTCCCCACACTGTGTCCTGCACGGAAATCAGAGAGACATTTCCAACTCCTCTGTGTTGCTCACCCCCTCACCTTCCCCTGGTCTGGGTGTGCTGTGGATGGCATCTCATTCTTTCTTCCTGCCTAGACCTCACCATTCACTGCCGCGGGATCAGCAACTGTAATAATGATGTGGTAAGTGCTTGTTGAGTGCCAGATACCATTATAAGTATTGAGCGCACGTGGCCTTGTGGAATTGCTTTAGAATTCTCATGGGAATGGGAAGGAACAGAGGCATTGCGAAACTGAGCCACTTGCTCAGGACCAAGTCCAGGGGAGCCTCCGAGTCTCAATACAGCACAGCTGTCGTTTGTCAGCACTGTTTCCAGCATTACTGCAGCTTCTACGGCTCTTCTTGACCTGCTTCTTACTTATGCTTGGTGGTCCACGGGGAACAGAACCTGGATTCCCAAGTCAGTGTCAGGGGATGTCAGTTAAGACTAGATTCAGCAACATGGAGCAGAAACCCCAATCAGTGGTAGCTGACATGAAATCGTTCTTTCTTCCTCTGAAGGAGTTTGAAGTGAACAACTTCAATGAAATTGAATGACTCACGGTCTGTTTATCTTTCCGTTTTACTAGCCTAACCTTGGCTTTCATCTTTAATGTCACCTCATGGCTGCAAGATGACTGCTGCAGCTCTAGCTATCACAATGAAATTCCTTGTAGCAGAAATGAAGAAGGATAAGAACAAAAGTTGTGGTGCCTTCCAGATTTGTCCTGTTTTAATAAACTTCCCCAGAAGTTCCAGCCAATGACTTCTGTTAGGTAAATACTTAAATATTAGATTAAAAACATATTTTATATATGTAATATATAACCTCTTCTACTGCTCTTTCCATGCTTCAGTGTAAGCATCTTCCTATAGATTTGTCTCCCACACCAAACTGAATGCTTAATGCAGAATAGGCACCTGCCACACTGAAGTGCTTGGGGCAGATCTGCTACCTAATGTCCTTCCCATCTGTGTTAGTCAGGGTTCTCTAGGGGAACAGAATCAACAGGAAGTATGATTATAAAAAGGGGATGTATTAAACTGGCTTACCCGACTGGAAGCTGGACAGTCCACAATGGCCGTCTGCAGGCTGGAGAGCTGGAAGAACCAGCAGCTGTGCAGTCCAAGAGGCAGAAGCCCCAGAACATGAAGGATCAACAGGGCTACGCTAGTCTGAGACCAAGGCTTCTGGAAACTACCTGAGAATCACTGACAGAGTTCACTTTGAAGGAGTGAAGACGCGAGAGTCTGATATCCTCAGATGATGGAAGCAGCAATCAAGAACACGTTCAAGAAGAGTCGAGTTTGCATCTGCATCTGCTTCCTTGTTCTTCCAGCTTTTATTCCACCCAAGCCACCATCCTATTGGGCAGTGCTGCCCATGCTTAGGGAGGGTCTCCACTTCAGTTGGACATCCCACATGCCAGTCATTCCTAGACACACCCTCATCCATACACCTAAAAGCCTCTTAATCATCAGTGTCTCTTAGTCCAATCAAGTCGACAATTCAAATTAACCATTAGAATTGCTAAAGAGGTCATGGGAACACTGGGTCCTAGAACAGTTCTGAGTTTGGTCTTTAAACATGGTCATGTGAGAGAATACCCCTCCACATACGCCTCCCTTTCAGAAGATCTGTGCTGAGGTGTTTAATGGTGAAGATCACACCGTCTGTGACTTACTCTAAAATGGTTCTTAACATGACAATCCCTG
Source organism: Sciurus carolinensis (assembly GCF_902686445.1). Lineage (NCBI taxonomy): Eukaryota > Metazoa > Chordata > Mammalia > Rodentia > Sciuridae > Sciurus > Sciurus carolinensis. The sequence goes on from NC_062222.1 coordinate 120,746,216, forward strand.
TGTTCTACTTAGAGTCGTTACATATGTGTGTGTAGTGTATTGATTGACAGGTAGGCAGATCCATCATGGAGAAATGAATTCAGCAAGCTCCTATTGATGAATCCTAACAAAGATTTATCAGAGTTCATTTTCCTATTCTTATAATTTTTCTGCAGGATTCTTTTTTTCAAAAATGAGAAATTAAAACAATTATGGAACTCAAGGAAGAGAATAGAGGTCATCGGAAACAGGGAAGGGCAAGGGGGAGGGGGACAGAGAAATTAGGGGCTTCCAGGGATGGAAGGGTGAGGGTGGGTTGAGACATGATGAATGTATGAATCACGTGTGAAAGTCCTAGTGAATCTCATCCATTTGTGCAATTAGTGAGGGACCAAAATAAAATAAAAGCTTTTAAAAAAGAATTTTAAGACTCTAGCATTTGAGAATTACAGGAGGATTTTGTAACTTCTCAGTCGTTCTCTCAGTGAGGCCACACGCCTTTCCTCAGGAGGCCCTCCTGGTCTTCACGATGGCAGTTTAGTTTCTTCCAAGTGCCCACAGTCCCTTCTCCGTGGAGCCTTTTCACGTCATTCCTGCAACCCGAATGTTCTTCTTCCTCTCGTTGCCTAGTTCCTTCTATTTGTTCTTCAGATTTCTGTTCAAGTGCTGCTCCTCAGGGAAGCCCTTCTGGATTCCCGACTGTCGAAATCCTGTTAAAGGCTTAAAAATGTCATGGATTGCTCCTCTTCAGCTCAGCCCAGGTGCACCTGAGCACTGGTGAATGTGACCTATGTCCCCTTCTCTGCCACAGTGACCCTCACTGTTCATTATCTGCACGAGGCACCCTCTTGAGCACTTTACTGAGTTGACATCCACTAGAGATCAGTTAGGTCTGCTCCTCTCCCGGGTTTCTGCCCTGCACATCATACTCAGGTGTCCATGTTGTTTGGGTCGTAACACAGGCCTCCCAATCTTAGCACAGTCAGCTCGCAACTCCTCATCTTCCCTCCAAGGACTTCTTCCCCTTCCCCCAGCTGCCCACAGCTCACCCTCAGACTTGCCCTCTCCCTGGTCCATCACAGTCACTTGCTCCTCCAGTTCTGGCCCCTCAACCCTGAACTGCCTCAGTCTGCTCCTGGTGGGGTCGCCATTTTTCATCTCTGGGGTTGACTTCCTCCGATCGTCCCGTCTTCGCCTTCCCAGCAGCTGACTCCCTTTTGCACACGGCAACCAGAGTGGCCTCCATCAGTCTCCCTGTGCCACTCCTGAGAGCGTCAGCATGGCGGCTTTGCAGACCTGGAAACCCTCAAGGTATAACTGGCTGGAAATGGAGGTGCAGAGTGAACTTTTAAGAAAGGAAAGCGAATGTCCTTGGGCTTAAAGAAGAGGACACAGGAGATGAGTGTGGTCAGCTCACGAGTTGATGCTGTGGCACTGTGGTGATCATCCACCTTGAGTAGGTGGTAATGGCAGGGCTAGATTTCATAAAGGGACACAACCAAGTGAAACTTAGGCCTCCATTTTGGCCTGTGGCTGCTCTTAGCTGTGGCTTCAGTGTTGGTCTTTGGAAGGTCAAATACTCAGATTCCTGCCTCGATGGCATGCTGATACACCTGAACACGCACATCGCCAATAATCACGTAGTCATGCCAACACAGCTGCACCATGAACTTCACTCACCAATTTCACCGCTCTTTCTACTTGAGTCCCTTCTCTTTTCTGGGCGTCCAGTGAAGGATACCTCACTGCGTATTGCAGTAAGATTCGATTTAACTTTTCACTCCATTCTTTAGTTGCCTCAATATGTGATAATGTTGTGAGGCCATTTTCTACAGACAGGGCAGAAGATACTTCAGTCTTCCTTCTACCGTGGGTGATCACAACTTATTTCTTATTATGATGGTTTAATTTTTTTCTTTAAATTTTACAATCACTTTTGGTCACCAGCATATAAGTGTTTAGATTGTGGTCAGCTTCGAGGGAACAGCCACAAAAGGCCTTTCACACACGAACGGTAAATACATGGTATGTGACTAGTTGTGTGCTCTGCATTTGCAACTAAGTCTTTTTTTAATTTAAAAAAAATTTTGTTCTAATTAGTTGTACATGACAGTAGAATGCATTTATACATTTTTATAGATTATACATAAATGAAGTATAATCTCTCATTTTTCTTATTATCCTAATTGTATGATCACATGGGTCATGCAGTCATATATGTACATGAGGTAAAAATGTCTGTTTCACTCTACTATCCTCCTCCCTACCCCTACACCCCTTCCCCTCCCTTCATTCCCTCTACCTAATATAAAGTAACTTTATTCTTCCCTATCCCCCACTTATTGTGAATTAGCATCTGCATATCAGAGATAACATTCAGTCTTTGATTTTTTGGGTTTGTCTTATTTCACTTAGCATGATATTCTCTAACTCCATCCATTTACTAGCAAATGCCAGAATTCCATTCTTCTTTAAAGCTAAGTAATATTCCATTGTGTGCATAGACAGATAGATAGATAGATAAATAGATAGATAAAAAAATAGATCTCACATTTTCTTTATCCATTCATCTGTTAAAGGACATCTAGTTTGGTTCCATAGTTTAGCAATTGTGAATTGAGCTACTATAAACATTGATGTGGCTGTGTCACTGTAGTATGCTGATTTTAAGTCCTTTGGATATAAACTGAGGAGTGGGATAGCTGGGTCAAATGGTGGGTCCATTCCCAGTTTTCTAAGGAATCTCCACACTGCTTTCCATAATGGTTGCACCAATTTGCAGTCCCACCAGCAATGTATGAGTGTGCCTTTTCCCCACATCCTCACCAACATTTATTGTTGCTTGTAATCACAGAAGACATACAATCGATCAACAAATACATGAAAAGATGTTCAATATCTCTAGCAATTAGAGAAACGCACATCAACACTACCCTAGGACTTCCTCTCACTCCAGTCAGACGGGCAGCTCCCTTCCTGATAGAAACTTGCGTGCTGACGGGCCCGAGTCTCCACCTGGGTCTTACCCTCTGGTAACTGGGGTGGTTTTCTGCAGACTAGCTCCTGGTTTTCTCATCATCACTCTCTTCTTCTGCTAGCCGCGTGTTTTTGGCGCTGGCACTGAAGGTCTGTGTCCATCTCTAGTATCCCCCTTGGTCAACAAGTGGGTACAGCCGTGGGGAAGATATTTCCACCCCTGTACACCCAGCAAGGACCAGACTCTCCAGGGAGATGACTGCGAACCCCCCAATACAGCTCACAGAACCCCAAGCGCCTGTGTGCCACCTCATCTTCCTTACCTATCAACACCCAGAGTCCCCTGTCATTCCACAGGCACCGAAATGGGAAGGTGGAAAGAAGCATAGCTAGCTAATAACACACACTGTTATTCTGGATTTCGCCACATTTGTTTCATTTGTCACCCTCTAAAACTTATAGTTTGTTGAGGTTTCTTTTCTCATGGTCAACCTTTACTTTTTTCTGAATTTTACGTTCATAGTTTGTACTGGTTTTCTTAAAGAGGGCCCCAAACCGCAGAAGCTTCAGGCCCCAGGAAAAGCGCATCTGCCCTTGCCTGAGAGTTTGTCTCCCAGAACTCAGTGACGAGTTGCCGAAAGATGACCTTCGGGAAGAAGGGAGATGTGGGCTTCACGAGACAATGAGAGAATTCAGTGAATGTTAACTAATGACGCATCGCTCCTCGTGCTGGGTGGGCATAAGAGCCAAACAGGAAACGTGGCTTTGCTGGCCTCTCTGGCCTTTGGATCCCCAGCTTTATCAGGCACAGCCCCAGGGACCACCAGCTGGAGACACGCAGCCCATGGTGAACGCTGGCTCAGTGAAGGCGCAGACAGCACCGGGAGCTGAACCAGGAGCCCCTGCCCTCAGCCTGCCATTCCGCTAGTGCCTGGTAGCTGTTCTGCGGAGTCAGTCCCCCGCCTCAGTGAGCAAGGACGGTCTTCCGATGACCAGTGTTGAGAGCAGTGACAGAGGATGGGAGAGCAGTTGCTGAGAGCAGGGGTCTCTGATGCCCTCATGGCTGTGGCATGCCCGGTGCCTGGGAATGTTTCTGTGCAAGGCACAGGATGCCTAGCTGCTGTAGCAATGCCCTGCAAGAGGAGGCTCTGTGCAAGAGCCCTATCAGCTCTGGCCTTGATCTCAGGCAACAGCTCCTGGGAGGAAGGGATTCTTATGCTACACAACCACAATGTTTCACCAGCTCCGCTTCTCCAGTTCCTGCCTGCCTAAAGCAACTTTTAACAATGGGCTTTCTTTTTTATTTTTATTTTTTACAGGTTGCATTTTGATTCATTGTACACAAATGGGGTACATCATTTTGTTTCTATGGTTGTGCACGATGTAGAGTCATACCATTCACGTAATCATATATGTACACAGGGTAATGATGTCTGTCTCATTCCACCATTTTTCATACCCCCTCCCTCTCATTTCCCTCTACATAATCTAAAGTTCCACCATTCTTCTCTCACCCCCCACCCCCATTATATATCTTCATCCACTTAGGGAAAACATTCAACCTTTGGTTTTTAGGGATTGGCTTATCTCACTTAGCATGATAGTCTCCAATTTCAATCATTCATATGCAAATGCCATAATATTATTCTTCTTTATGGCTGAATAATATTCCATTATATATATACCACAGTTTATCCATTCATCTGTAGAAGGGCATCTAGGTTGCTTCCACAATCTAGCTATTATAGCATTGAGCTGCTATAAACTTTACTGTAGTATGCTAATTTTAATCCCTTTGGGTATAAATCGAGGAGTGGGATAACTGGGTTAAAAAGTAGGTCCATTCCAAGTTTTCTGAGGAATCTCCACACTGCTTTCCAGAGTGATCACACCAATTTGCAACTCCACCAGCAATGTAAAAGTGTGCCTTTTTCCCCACATCCAAGCCAACATCTATTAGTGTTTGTGTTTTTCATAATAGCCATTCTAATTAGAGTAAGATGCAATCTTAGAGTTGTCTTGATTTGCATTTCTCTAATTACTAGAGATGTTGAACACTTTTTCATATATTTATCAATTGCCTATATGTCTTCTTCTGTAAAGTGTCTGTCCAGTTCCTTGGCCCATTTATTGATTGGGTTCTTTGTATTTTTGGTGTAAAGTATTATAAGTTCTTTATAAATTTTGGCGATAAGTGCTCTATCTGAAGTGTGTGTGGAAAAGATTTTCTCCCACTCTGTAGGCTCTCTTTTTATATTATTGATTGTATCCTTTGCTAAGAAAAAGCTTTTTAGTTTGAGTCCATCCCACTTATTGGTTCTTGCTTCATATGGAAAAATAAGAGACCTCAAATAACCAAAACAATCCTGAGCAGAAAGAGTGAAAACAGGAGGTATCACAATACCAGACCTTAAACTATACTACAGAGCAATAGTAACAAAAACGGCATAATATTTGCACCAAAATAGACAGGCAGATCAATGGTACAGCATAGAAGACACAGAGATGAATCCACATATACACAGTTACCTTATACTAGACAAAGGAGTCAAAAACAAACAATGGAGAAAAGATAGCCTGTTCAACAAATGGTGCTGGGAAAACTGGAAATCCATATGTAGCAGAATGAAATTCAACCTCTACCTCTCACCCTGCACAAAACTCAACTCAAAATGAATAAAGAACTTAGGAATGAGACCAGAGATCTTGCACCAAATAGAAGACAAAGTAGACCCAAATCTTCATCATGATGGTTTATGATCAGACTTCCTCAACAAGACTCCCAAAGCACAAGAAATCAAAGCAAGAATCAATGAATGGGGTGGACTCTAACAATGGACCTTCTTGAGAGCTACACAAAGCTCCTAACATTGCATTTCACACCTGTGGATTGCTACTGTGGAAAAGCTACATAGGATGTCCTAGTTTCTGTAACTTTCCTGAATACAAAGAATACCGCTTGCATAGTCTTTAACCTGATAATGAGACATATATAAATAAAGATCGCTGGCGTAATTCTGTAGACCTGCATCTCCATCAGAGATCTCGCACCCAGATCCCAGCTTAATCTTCAAGATCCGTGTCTGTGAATCTTTATTTTCCAATCCCCCTTTGCCCCTCGCTGTACCCGAGAGTTTGGTCACGCTGGTTGAGAAAGACTAGGTTTTCTTGGGATGTCTGGGTCCCTGTCCACAGGCTGGCACCCTGCCATGCCCCTCAGTTTACCCCAGAAGTAGCCTCTGGAGAGCTCCAAGCCTCTGCCTCGAGCTTCCCTGGCTGCGGCCGTGTCTCACAAGTGTCCAGGAGTTCAGCCCCAGGAGCAAACCTCAACCTGTGAGGGATGGTGTCCTTTTACCATCTCAGGGGCATTCTACCATCCCTCAGAGGACTCTCAAGGCCCAGGCTCACTTCCTCACTGAGTGCTTCCTGATGTCAAAGGGCAAAATTACAATAGATGCTTTTAATGCTCAGATGGCCTTGCTTTGTGATTCTAGAAGCAGGCCACGTATGGTTTCATAAAAGAAGTGTTCTGATGGGCTGAGCAGAAGAGACTGTCGCACAGACAGGGAAAGACTGAAGAAAGCTGAAAGGAAGAACAAGAAGCAGATCCACATTTCCAAAGTTGCTCTGGTGTGAAGTGGGACAGGGAGACAACAGAGAAGCAAGTGATTGCCTGGCAGCAGGTCACATTCTCTGTCATGCATGAAAGAACGAACAGAGACTTGCTTCCAGGAGAGGGGGATTTTTATTAGAAAAGTTTGTTGCCTTATACACAGTCTCGGAAGGGAGCTAACTATGCTATCTGCATACTGCCAGTGAGGCATTTGCCTATAGGTGGGATAGGGCCCAGGGTGGGGGTGTTGATACCTAATTGGGTGGCTAAACGCGCCGGCGGGAAGCAGACTTTCAGGAAGAGAAGCCTGTTGGACACCATTTTAAGAAAAGGGGGAGGGGCGGGGAAAAATAGAAAGGGAAATAATGAGGTAAATGGAGTCAATATTCCTCCCTTTTTGTTTTTTTATGAGGGGGGTCGCTGGTCTCTCTGGCTGCTTCCTGCTGAGTGGGGGCGATGTGGGGGTAGGGAGGAAGAGTTGACTGCGCATATTTCCCAGAAAAGGGCTGCAAAGCATGCGAGGGCGTTGGGTGTCAGATTAGGGAATGTCCCTTGCAGGAGTAGCATTTGTATTGCCTCGGACCAGTCTAGGTGGGAGCGTACAGGAGATATGAGCCAGGCGTCCGCATGGAGCTCCGTCAGGAAGTACTTCCACTGATTATAGATGGAGAGGGTTGAAGCCGGGGCTGGAGACATCTTCGGAAGGGAGGGGGTGATATTCCTTTAAGAGAAGCTAGTTGAAAGTTTGATTAGTGATTTTTTGGAGCTGGCCTTGAAAGAACTTTATGATACAGGGCAGGAAGGAGCAGAAGAGAAGTCCGAGGAAGGGCCCTAAAAATGGGAGGACATAGGTGAGGAAGGGTGATGAGAAGAAGTCTGATAAAGGACTAGCAGCAGGTGACTTTGTTAGTTGAGCAGAGAGATCCTGTAGTTTAACAACATTCTGCTCGATAAGGCCAGATTCATTAATGTAGTAGCAACATTCTTCCTTCAGGAAGAGGCAAGTTCCTCTCTTTTCTGCAGTGAGGAGGTTGATAACCCATCTGTTTTGTAGGGTTACCTGAGCAATGGAGGTCACTTGCCGCTGGAGTGAACTTAAGGACTCCGCCGTGGTGTCCAGAGCTGATTGCAGTTTCTCTTGGAGGTCTCTGGATGCCCAAAGGGAGTGACCCAATGCTCCTCCCAAGAGACCCATTCCCGCTACTGAAGTCATGAGGGTGAGGCCAATAAGAACCTGCAGGAAAATAGCCTGACAGATGCGAGGGTGAGGAAGGAGCTGTTGAAGTTCAGAGGAGGAGAATGAGGAGAGCTGAGGGATTACTGTGAATAGGAAGCAAGTACCAGTAACACTGGCAGTGGAGGAGAACAGAGAGCATTGCACCAGAGGAAGTGCCCTGGTTGAACAAATGTGGGTGTTGTTGGTATAGGGTAGGTAGTGGCGCAGAGGGAGGGGGAAGAGGTGCCGGACGGGGACAGGCAGATGAAGGGGAAGGAGGTGTCATTTGAGAGGAAAGTCTCTTGGAGAGGGAGATGAGAGATAAACACAGGTTGACCAAAGGAGGGAAAGTTGTAAGTGGAGGGAGTGGAGCTGTCCGCCATGAGCGGCACCGCTGCAAGGAGGGGACGAGCTAGGGATGCACAAAGAAAGCGTTGCGAGGTGGGGATGGAGATGGTGGTTGAGTTCAAAAGGTTTAGGAGGTGCAAGGTCTAATTTAGCCAGGTAAGAGGGGCAGCTTTATTTGTACCAGGTTCATCAATGAGTTTGTTAAGTTGCATCTCTGATTTCTGGACATACTCAATAACCTTGGTTTTGGCTTTGGGGGGGTCACCAGGGAGCGAGTGAGGGACATGAATCCCATGGGTTTGGAAGCATAATCTTGTGCATAGACCGCAATATTGATGAGATCTTTCCAAAAGGAGTCTCTGGGATTGTTAATGTGAATGGTATAAACATAGCTCTCTGCGCGGTATCCGCCCCACATATTTGCGGAAGCTGCAGGCGTGCCGGGCCACGTCTACGAAATTTAAGTCTAAAAGTAGGGCACGTATTTTGTCCCTGTTTCCCATTCGAGTAGTAAATGTTACAAGTCCAATAGGGGCATCCCCCTTAAATATCTTCCCAGCGACAGCAATAGTCAGCCTTTTGGTCTTTGGGAAGGCAAATGAAAGGGTTCGCAGCATTGGCAGGATTAAGAAGTTTGCATTGGGGACAGGAGATATCAAGGGAGATGGTGGAGCAGTTGTGGATAAAGCAGGAGCTCTCAGTAACCGTGCGAATGCTTGAGACCCCAAAGGCTGTAATGTACATTTCCTGAACAGTGAATTTTTACATGGTACCCGGAGAAGGGTCGGGGTTATAAGCTACAAGGCTCAGGGGAAGTAGTGACAGAATGATAGGTGGAAGGGGTTTGAGCGGTGGAAAGGGTTTATGGCATGGAGGAATCATGTTCAGTAGTAGGAGAGAGTAATGGTGTACGCGAGATGCGGAGGCATAGGGGGTTAGAGGACGAAGGGATGCAGGTATATGAAGGGGTAGAGGACTCTGGGGTGGAGGCAGAGGCGTGTTGGCAAGTTCTGCTGGTTTCAAACTGGAAATATGAATCCAAGGGGTAAGGCGGTTATCAGACATTGAGAGTTTTGCAGCAGTTGGGGTGCACAAAATTACAGGATATGGTCCTTCCCATTTTGGAGTCAGAGAAGCCCTGGGGGGTTCAGGAGGATTATAGAAAACCAATTGGCCCAGGTGCAGCGATAGATTGTTCTGTAAGGCAGATGGGTCTGGAAGTAGCCAGTCCTGGTATCTCCATAATTCAGCACGGAGGTGAGAGAGTAAAGGTAAAGCTATAGTAGGTGGTATATGTCCCTGGGTAGCCGTAATACCAGGAGGTAGGAGGGGCCTACCGAACATGATTTCGAACGGGAAAAGGTTGGTGGGTTTCTTTGGGAGGGCCCTGACCCTAAGCAGAGCAAGGGGCAGGAGACGGGTCCAATCAAGGTGTAATTCCAGAGATAGTTTAGTTAAAATGTCCTTTATAGTTCTATTGGCTCTCTCCACCTTTCCTGATGCCTGTGGCCGATAGGGGCAATGTAGGTGCCAGGGGAGGGAGAGTGATTGAGATACCCTCTGTATTATTTGAGCAGTGAATTCTGGACCATTATCTGACTGGATGGATGTGGGCATCCCAAACCTCGGGATGATCTGGGAAAGGAGGGCGGAGGCCACAGTGGAGGCCTTCTTGTTAGATGCTGGGAACGCCTCCACCCAACCCGAGAAAGTATCAGCAAAGACCAGGAGATACTTAAAACCCCGAACAGGAGGCATGTCAGTGAAGTCAATTTGCCAATCAGCCGCGGGGGTAATTCCCCTAGCCTGATGAGAAGGATAGGGTTTGGGTTTGAGGGGGGTGTTGGGATTGGTGTGCTGGCAAATGGTGCAAGTAAGGGAAAGGTTTTGTAATAGGGCTTTGTCTGATGGGGTTAGTGGAAAGAAGGTTTGCAAGAAGTGGGAGAGTGTTTGAGGGTTTGAGTGGAACAAGTCATGAAGGAGGTGAAAAGGGGGGCATTTATCATCGGGAGGAGGGGAGTGAGGGCCTGCTTGTGGGGTGTTTTGGGAGGTCTCCAATGTCGGTGTCAGGACAGGAAGAAGAGAGTCACAGGTGGGCCCAGGGTTCAGGGGGCCCGTTGCAACAGCTGCTGCTCGTGCGGAAATATCCGCCTTGCGGTTACCCTGGGTTATTGGGAATTATCTTTCTGATGGGCTTTGCAGTGGGTGACCCCTAACCGTTGAGGCAACTGAGAAGCCTCGAGCACTTTGGTAATTAATGCTGAATTTGTTACATTATTTCCTTTTGTATTGAGTAACCCTCATTCTTTCCATATGGCCGCATGGGACAGGAGGATATGGAAAACATATTTAGAGTCTGTGTATAGGTTAAGAATTTTCTCTTCCACAAGAGTACAGGCCTGGGTAGTGGCTATGAGTTCAGCCTGCTGGTTGGTGGTTCCCTCTGGTAATGGTTGGGCTTCTATGATTGATTCGAGGGAGACTACTGCATAACCTGCATAGTGCGATCGGTCCTCCCGGAAAGAGGATCTGTCCGTAAACCAGGGAAGGTCAGCATGTGGAAGGGGGTCTTCAGAAATGGAAGAGTGACAGGGTATGAAGTTTTGGAGGGCTTCCAGGCAGTTGTGAAGTGGTGTGTTGGGGGAATATGGTATTGGGAGTAGAGTGGCGGGGTTTAAGGGTGGACAAGGGAGAAAGGAGATAGTGGGATTTTCTAGGAAAGAAGATAGAAGAGCTAAGATTCTAGATGGTGGCAGGGATTGAAGGGCTTTATAGGTGAGAGGTCCTTAAGGTGACGAGGTGAAAGGATGGTGAGTGGTGCCCCAAACGTTAGTTTACAGGCTTCCTTCTGCAATAAGTGCCCAGCTGATAGGGCTCTCAAGCAGGGAGCCCATCCCCGAACAGTGGGATCTAGCTGTTTGGATAAGTATGCCACAGGGGCAAAGGAGGGGCTGTAGGTTTGTCCTAAGACCCCTAAAGCTTGTCCACCATTTTCATGGACATAGAGAGAAAAGGGTCTGGTGAGGTCAGGGAGGTGAAGTGCTGGAGCTTCAACTAGGGTCTGTTGGAGCCTGAGGAAGGGGCGACGGGGTGAGGAGGATAGAGGCTCTCCAGGTTCCCCCCTCGTCAATTCATAGAGGGGTCGAGCTAGCAAAGAAAAGTTTGGAATCCAGGCTCTAAAATATCCAGCCAGTCCCAGGAAGGACAAGATTTCTGCCTTGGTGTTTGGGACAGGAAGGGAAAGTAGGAGGTGTTTCCTGTCTAAGGTTATTGCCTTCCTCTGTGGAGAGGAAGCCTAAATATGTCATGGTTATGAGGGAGATTTGAGCTTTGGAAGGGGATATGCAATACCCCCTGTCAGCCAGGAAATTGAGGAGTGAGGCGGTGTCTGTTTGGGATTGTTCCCAGGAGGGGCTGCGGAGTAAGAGGTCATCTACATATTGCAGGAGAATAGATTCAGGGCACGATGTATGGAAGACCTTAAGGTCCTGGACTAGGGTTTGTCCAAAAATGCGGGGGCTATCACGGAACCCCTGGGGGAGGACAGTCCAAGTAAGCTGCTCAGAGTGTCATGTGTGGGGGTCAGTCCAAGTGAAAGCAAAAATGTCCTGGGAAGAAGGGTCAAGAGGGATGGAAAAAAAGGCATCCTTCAGATCTAAGACCAAAAAGTGCGTAGAGGAAACCGGGACCTGGGATAACAAAGTATAGGGGTTGGGGACTAAGGGATGAACGGGAACAACAGCAGTATTGATCATGCGGAGGTCTTGAACTAGGCGATACGTTCCATTTGCCTTTTTGACTGCTAGGATGGGGGTGTTGAAGGATGAGTGTGCATGGCAGAGATATCCCTTTTGGTAAAGTCCTCAATGATAGGTTGAAGCCCGAAGAGGGCGGTGGTACTCAGGGGGTATTGGGCCTGATGTACAAATTTAGAGGGATCCTTCAGCCTTATGGATATTGGTGGGCAATGGGCAGCGGAAGGGCTGGTGATGTCCCATACCGCGTTGTTAACAGGGTGTGTTAAAATGGGAAAGGAGGTCTCCGGTATAGAATTGTGACCCCTAGAATTGTGATCCTCTGAAATAAGAGCCAGAAGGAAGGAGGTCGTGGGGGAGGGGGAGGGGGGCATGGTGATAGAAACATTCAGTAGGGAGAGGATATCCCTCCCTAACAACAGAATAGGACATTGGGGCATGACTAAAAAGGAGTGGGAGAAAGGGAGGTGGACATCTTGATATAACAAGTTAAGGGGGGAGTCCTTTGGGGAAAGATTTGTTTTCCTCCTACCCCGACTATAGGAGAGGTGCTAGGTTTGGTGGGGCCCCGAAACTCCCTCAAGACCAAAAAAGTGGCTCCAGTGTCCAGGAGGAAGGAAATGGGGCGACCGTCCACAGTTATGGTTACCCTGGGTTCTTGTTTAGTTATAGGCATGGTCGGGAAGGACCCAGGGCCCCGTCAATCCTCTTCGGCCAATCCCACCACAGATGGTTGCCGCGTTTTGGGTGGCTGAGGGTTGTTTGACCATCCACCCCTTCGGGTGAGTGGGCAATCAGAGCCCCAATGTCCCCTCTTTTGGCATTTCGGGCACGGCGTGGTGGGTTGCCTAGGAGAGGGGCAAGACTTTGACCAATGTCCTTCCTTGCCACATCTGAAGCAGGCCCCCGGTGGAGGCTTGGGGTTAGATGAAATAGGAGAACGCCCAGGGGAGGGTTTCATGATCTGGGCCAACATTTGAAAGTTGGCTTGATCAGCCCTCTGTTTCCGGCGTTCCTTTTCCTCCTCCTGGTTATGGAAGACTTTGAAAGCCACTGATAAAATCTCAGTTTGTGGGGTGGTGGGGCCTTGCTCCAGCTTCTTTAATTTGGCTTTAATGTCAGGGTAGGATTGGGCCAAAAAGTACGTCATAAGGACATGCGGCCATCATCTGAGGTGGGGTCTAAATTGGTATACTGCAGGAGGGCTTGGGTCAGCCTGTTCAGGAACTCGGATGGAGTCTCCTCCTTCCTCTGAATTATTTCCTGAATCTTTTGAAAATCAACAATTTTGCGGGCAGCCTTTGTAAGGCGACTACCAGACAGGAGGCAAAGCGGTCTCGGGCCTGGATTCCTTGAGCTGTATTGTAATCCCAATTTGGGTCTTGTTCAGGGACTGCATGTGGGCCGGGTGCGTGGTTGGGATCTATATGGTGGGTATCATTGGCATGGGTTTGGGCAGCGTCCCAGACCCCGCGGCGTTCCTCAGGGAGAAGAATGTTGGCTAGGAGCATGAAGATATCATGGTGTGTTAGGCTATATGCTTGGAGCACCCATTGGAATTCCTTAATGTAGGTAGTAGGATCCGTGGTGAAGGAGCCTAGTCTTTTTTCTAGTTGGGTTAGATCGGCCAAGGAAAAGGGCACATGAACCCTAACCACACCTTCAGCTCCGGTCACTTCGCGGAGGGGGGCCACCGTAAGGGGGGTAGGAAGAGGTCCCCTAGATCGAGTAATGGGGGGACTGAAAGAGTCAGAAGGAGGGGGAGTCCCTGAGGGGTGGGGCTGTGGCTTCGGGGCAGAAGGGGGAGGAGGGGGAGCGGGAGCCAAAGGGGGAAGTCTGTAGGGCGGCGGTTGGTCGGCTGGATCAAGAGAGGCAGAAGAGTCAGAGGGGCGGGGAGAGGGGTGGCGGCAGAGGGTGCTTTGCAGGCAAGGAGAACCTGAGCAGGGGGGCAGGAGAAGCAGAGTCTGGGGTGTTGTCTAAGCAGGTTAAAAGCCTTGACAAAGGGAATCTCCCTCCACTTTTTCAGTCGCTGGCAATAGTTGAAAAGGTCCCGATTTAAATTTGGGTCCAAGGAGCCCTCTGGGGGCCAATGGCTTCCATTATCTAAGGGATAGGTAGGCCAATCTTGAGTGGAAAATTTGATCAAAAGTTTGGGCTTAATGTCTGGTGTGAGGGAGAGTGAAGTGAGGTTCTGGAGGAGGCATTTGAGGGGTGAGGTGTCCGGAAGAGACGAAGAAGCTCCCATATTGAGAGGAGGGAGAGGGGAGAGTAAGGAGGAGGACAGAGGAAGAGGGGGAAAATCCTGGGCCGGAAACTGTGGGGGGGAGTCTAAGGAGCGCCCTCCAAAGATCCCCGCGACCATGTGACTCCTAGTAGGGAGTCAGGAAAAGGAAGTGGGTAGGGGTCCTCACCGGTACACCAGATCCTTTTGGTTAAGAGTTGGAGGCGAAGTGCCGGGGCCACAGGGAACCTAGTACTAGGATTTTCTGGTTAGGAGGAGAAGGGAAGGGCAGAGTGAAAGGAAAGAACGGGAGAAAATGAAAGTCTTCACCTACCATAGACTCCTCACACCCCAAAGCAGATGAGAATAGCAAGCCGTCGGAGGGTCCACCGAGACCATAAAGATCGTGGTGGGGTGCGGTCCCCCGCCCCAGAGGAGCATCAGGACTTTGCCTGACGATCACGGTCAAGAGTCCTGCTATAGCTGGAATGGGGTTGACGCTTGCATGGGGCTTACCGAGGTGATGGCCGGTGGTGAGTGCGGGAGCCAGCGTCTGAAAGGGCGGACGTGGGCAGGAGGTCTCCGGACAGCGAAAGGGAACAGGGGCCTTCAATGTAGAAGGGGACCCTGTCCCGGGTTTCGGCACCAATGAAAGAACGAACTGGAGACTTGCTGCCAGGAGAGAGGGATTTTTTATTAGAAAAGTTCGTTACCTTATACACAGTCTCGGAAGGGAGCTAACTATGCTATCTGCATACTGCCAGCGAGGCATCTGCCTACAGGTCGGATAGGGCCCAGGGTGGGGGTGTCGATGCCTAATTGGGTGGCTAAACGCACCGGCGGGAAGCAGACTTTCAGGAAGAGAAGCCTGTGGGACACCATTTTCAGAAAAGGGGGAGGGGCGGGGACAAATAGAAAGGGAAATAATGAGGTAAATGGAATCAATAATGCAGATGGCAACGGGCCTTTTAAGGAGGGTGGGCGGTCACCGCTTTGGACTTCTCCAGAGGTCAGATAACAACGTAGTTTGGGTTTGACGTCTAGTATGTGTGACTCCATCTTGATTTTGAGTCTAGTCTGTGGGGCCCCTCAGGAGCTTAGTCCACACAGTGGCTTCCTGAGATTTTTATTTACACTGGGCTGACCTCCCTGCCGACCTCCTCGCACCCAGATCCCGTCTCAAGGTCAGCTCAGACCCAGGGTGTTGCTGCAAGTGCCACCAGTCACTGCTACACCTGACCCAGCAGGTGCCAGGTGTCCACAGAATCTGTTCGACCCCAGAAAATGATTCTGGAAGACAAAGATTCGAAAAAGGAAATTTCAGAAAAGTATGAAATTTGATAGAACGGCTTCCTCCTGAGCCTTTCAGAATGCTTCTGACTTCCAAAAGGGAAAACTGGAAAAGACGTAAAAGCAGACGCATTGGTGGACAGAGTCAAAGGGAGAGGAGCATTTAAAACAAATAATAAAATTTTTAAAAATGGCATTTTGGTTATAAGAAGCTTCACCGGAGTGACTAAGGTCAGGGCCCCCCTGGCCCACGCATTACACGTGGGGCACGGGGCAGAGAGACTGCCGGAGAGGCTGAGTTCCAGCTTCCAGGGAGCCGGGAAACCTGCTTCTGCTGCCTACTGAATCCCGAGTATTTGCACACAGCCAGGACCGCTCTCTCTCCTCTGGCTCACACACTCAGGCGGAGCTACTGGAGCGCCCACAGTCTCCAAGAAGGAAGATGGCGGGTCTTCATGTCTCCTGGTTTGCATCTTGCTCATCCAGGAAGACAGAGGCTACTGCCCACCCCCTCCCAAGGCCCTGGGTGCCAGGTCCACTGGCCAGTAGCGAACCATCCCCACGGGGTAGCTACCTTAGGTGGAGGAGCTCAGCCAGGTGCCTGGCAGCTCCTCAGACTGTAAATATCCCTGCATTTTACAAGAGTCTGCAGACACCAAACCATAGCAGTGAAAGAGGAGAATCCTGAAAGCAGAACCCTTTACAGACAGATCCAGGGAGCGAGGAAGGGAGGGTCCAGCCCTGAAGCTGGCTGTCTGGCGAGAGGAAGGCAAAAAGCTTGAAGAGCTTTCCAGAGAGGACCGGGCTGCAGATGGTAAAGCCGTCAAGCAGAGGCCGCGCCGAGATCAGCACAGTGGGCGCCCTGGGCGCTCCTGGGGACTTCTGTGTTTGTATGTTTGCGATCTCTGTCCCCACTACGGCCCCAAGCTGGGGTCTGCTAAGAAAAATAACCTGGCTCACAACAGCATTCTTCCAACTCCACTTGAAAGTCTGAAAAAACCCCGGATAGGAAAACAACCTCGGGGAGCCAAGTCTGCCTGCGCTGGGAGAAGCGCTGGAACCGAGCGCACGTCCGCGCACTTGGCTTTGAGAGGCCTGCAGTATTCCTATCTGAGTCATCTGAAAACAAAAAGAGACCTAAACAAACAAACCTAATTGTGCGCGGAATCGCGGCCAGGTTTCCAGCCTGGCTCCCCTGCTCTCGCTCGTCAGGAGCCAATGTACGCAGCCTCCATGGCGTCGCATCCAGGACGAGCGAGGGTATTAAAACAAGTCCGCTCTCCTTCCTGCGTGGTCTGCCACACCCGCGAGTCCTCGCTTCCCTGTGCAGCCTCTGCACCGCTTCCCTTCAGTCCTGATGGACAGCTGCCTGCATACCAGGCTGCCCGTGGGTGACCACAGCCCTGAGTGACAGCAGCAATTAATGAACACTCAGACGAGATTTGAGCAGAGCTGTTCAAGGTCTTGGGATATTGTTTTTACCATTCATCAACAAAACTGGCTCGGGAGCCAGGCCTTCAACCCGAATGCATTTGGTACGGCCCAGTCATGCCCTCCGCCAGTATCCTACCAGCCGCCTAACCCCCCCGCCCCCCATATTTACTTCACCTTAAGTAGGTGGTCCACAGCCAGAGGCGTCTCACAAGTCTGTCCAGCCTTCTTGCTGGTAATGTCACCTAGCTTTTCTTTGGTCATCCACTGTCCTTCAAATTTTAGCCCATGTACTTGGGTAGCGCTCTGGCTGATCCACCCCGCTTCAGGAGTGTGGGATCAAGGCCTAGTCCACTGGAGTTACCAAGATGGGTGCGGGGATAGACGCTCAATCCTATTTAGGTTATTGGGGTATAAGCCTGGGCCTTTGCAAAGACTCTGGAGAAAGGAACGCATATTCCTCTAGGGTTGTTCAGCTAGAAGTGAGTCTGAAGCTGGCCACATTGGCACCACATGGGAGAGCTTGTCTAACCAGGAGAAAATGAGAGTTGAGTGAGAGGGAAGAATTAGAACTCATATGATCATCGAATCACCTGGATCCAGCCATGACTGAAGACTCTTCTATCCTGAACTTTTCATAATACAAACAAAATTCCCATTTAATGAACCTACTTTTAATTGACTTTACTATATCTTACCATCTTACAACTGAGCAAATTTTAACACACACACACACACACACATACATACACCTCTTAAAATGACATGTACTTATATTTTTGCATCTTCCAGGTGAGCTATTGCTTTTTTTTTTAACTTCTGGGGATGATTTTCTCCAAAGGAATTTTTCTTTCTTCTTTTCTCTCTCTCTCTCTCTCTCTCTCTCTCTCTCTCTCTCTCTCTCTCTCTCTCTAAGTTTCAGTTTCCGTTAAACTGGAAGGCCTAAAGATTATCTACTTTAACTCTGACTCCTATAAGGAAAAATCGTCCATGTTCCTTACGGTGTGGTGAAAGGTGGACGGATTCTCTCATCTAACTCACTTTTGATACAAAGAAGAAAAATCAGGTAGTCATTACAGAGAAAGTTCTTTGCACTCCATGGCTTACTTTGATGACCAATTCAAGGGGGAATTCTGTGAGGCCAGAGGGACATTCAAGGGCCAAGATCCGTCCGGGTCCAAAGCATGCTCCAAGCAACAACAACACATTGCTGCCAAACAAAACCAAAGTAACAAATGACATGCAGACATTTGGGGGAATTGAAACTAGAGAGCCAGTATTTTTTCTTGTTCACGTGCCATGAGTAGGTGGAGCTTTGGCCTGTTTTCTCCTGAGAGCTCGCTAGAGGAGCGACAGATGAGAACCCTTTGCTGCGGTTCCCTGGTGGAGAGTGAACACCAGGTCAGGGTGAAGATGGCACCCGGGGAGGGAGGAGCCTGGGGGAAGGGGAGGAGCCTGGGGGAAGGGTGAACAAATGTGAAAATCGTTTGGTTTTTAAATTAAAGCTAGCCTTAAAGAGTTGCATCAAAGCTTGATTCAAATGCCACCTCGTCCAGGAGGACTTCCCTCATGCTTCCATTAGAAAGTTCCACTCCTTCCTGTGGCTCTGGCACAACATTTGATATTATTGATTTTAGAGGTAGCTGCCTATCTAAGAAGATAGGGAACGTTTTTGCTGATAAAAGTATTCTTGGGGAACACCTTGGAATGGAGAGATAAGATCTCAAAGGATAGGGTCTAGTAGCACAAGATGCTTCCTACTCTGGCTTCTATGACTTCCAATTTCTCTGAGTCAATTTTTGCTGACAGGAGAAGAAACAAAAAAAATTTTTTTTTTTTTTTTTTGGTACTAGGGATTGAACCCAGAGGCACTCAACCACTGGGTCACATCCCACAGGGTCCAGCTGAGTTGCTTAGGGTCTCACTAAGTAGCTGAGGCTGGCTTTGAACCCCTATCCTCCTGCCTCAGCCTCCTGAGCCGCTGGGATTACAGGCATGTGCCACCACACCCAGCAAGAAGGAAGATTTTGACGTGGGGAATCAGGAGAGCTGTGCTTCTTTGCATAACCGAGGAAGGGAGCTAGTGAGGCTGGGCCGCTCCACGTTGGATGGGTCGTGGGGACAGAAGACCCTCCTGGAGGTGAGCCGCTGAGGAGCTGGGAAGAGCAGAAACAGCTGTAGGGCGGTTGAAGTGTGGTTTGGAAACTTAATCCCCAGTGTAACAGTGTTGCGGGGGGGGGGGGGGGGGGGCGGGACTTAATGAGGGTTGACTAGGTCACCAGGGCTTTGTCCTTATGAACAGATTCACCGTTATCCCCCGGAGGCTGTTATTGAAAATAGGCTGCTATAGTGCAAATCGGCCTTCTCTTGCCCTCCCATCTCGCACTTCCTTGCCCTGTCACTTTGCCATGACCCTTGCCTGATGCCAACACCATGCTCTTCAATTCTCCTGCCTACAGAATCATGAGGCAAATGGACCTCTGTTCTTCACAGATGACCAGCCTCCTGCATTCTGTTACAGTAGCAGAAAACAGACTAACGCACCCGCAATGTGATGGGTACCCAGCGCACATTTATGGCAGCCTCACCAGTGGAGGCTGCATTGCTCCCACACGCCATTGTCTGACGTGGACTCTGAAGGAGCGGGATTTCTGCGCCAGTGGCAAAAGGTGAGAAAACACAGGCAGATACAAATCTGAAGTTCAAGTTGACTTCTGGGTTCTCATTACCCACATGCCTCTCCCAGTGGATGAGAAACTCCTGGGAGCAAGGGGTCATTTTCACTTATTTGAGAACGTTGACGACACCTGGTGCAATGTCTGGCACATAGAGACACCCAGAATCTTTAGAATGGATACGTGAATTAATGAATCAGTGTCTGCAGTGGATAAACGAATTAATGGCGTGACTTGCAGGAAAATATCTGCAGTAAAAATCATGCATGAAAGACGGTAAAATTGCCATCAGTGACTTAACTCCTGGGGCTCAGCATATATTGTGACCATTGTTAAACTAAATAGCAACAGGGAGATTCTCCAAAGATAATGCATTTAATCAGGAATGAGCCTCACAAGGCAGCATAGAGGTGCTATAGTAAACAATGGGCATATTCGGGGAGGTGATGACAGGGGCTTTTAAACTAAAATGAGGGGAGCTGCAGGAGTTATTTTGAAGCAACTATCATAGGTTACAAGATACATAACCAGGGTGCTGTGAGTCCAAGGTTGGACAGGCATAGTTACTGGGCAGATGTCCTCACCGAAGACATGTCCTCATTTATTCTTCTGTATAAGGTGGTGGTGGTCTTCATTCAAGGTTATGATAGTTCTTGTTGTTGAACATACGTACATGAAATCCCCTCCATACTCCCCTGGCTTTGTATATTGATTTTTGTTAGGATTTGACACAAGTGACTCCATTTTGATTCTGAGAACTTTCATTCATGGACAGTACTAAGGAATACAGAGATCTCCTGTCCATTCCTGAAAAATTCAGTACCAGTTGTCTCCCTTCTGGGGCCCAGCTGGAAAGATCTCTGCTTCTTCAATGTTGCTTCTGTTCCCTGGGACACAGACCATAACATTAGCCATGGTGTGACTGGGATTCCGTAGACATGAACCCACCCTTCTGCTCTCCTTGATAGCAGGAAATGGTAACGGGGCAGCATACATAAGGCACATTGGGTCAGTCCACTGTGCTGTTATTATCAGTAAGCGCATACATACTAAGGAAAAGTAGGTCCCAGTTGCTAGAATGCAAATGGAACTTGATTTTATTTTGCACTGTACATACTGACAGGCAGCAGAATCACGCCTAGGTAGTCCTCTCCCACAGTGGCTTTGGGCTGCCTTCAGAAGCTTTGTCCCCTGAGACCTCAGCAAGCAGAACTGTGAGACTCAAACCTGGCAGCACCTCAGACCCAGAGACCACCACCAGGTGAACAAGCCTGGGCTCACCTGTTGGAGGATGGGAGACACAGACACCAGCCAAGACATCCCTGTCATCCCAGGGGGTGACAAGTCAACTGCCAGACAGCTGAGAGTGTCCAGCCCAGCCAGAAGAGTGCAACCATCCCACAGGACATGAAAAAGAATGAATGCCTGTGCTTCCGCTGCGAGCTTTTGGAGGCGGTTTATGATCTTGTAGCAATTTACTACGCCATTACTCTAGTTTATTGGTCAGGAAGCCAAGGCTAAGAGACACGGAGAAGATTATCCCCGCTCATCTATTTCAATGGTGTGGCTGGGATTTGAACCTCGGTCTGTTTTCTGCCAGGCTCTCATCTCTTGCTAGTCCCTTGGCTTCCCTTCCTCCAAAGGAGCTCCGATTCAAGGCCAAAGCAAGAACCGGCGCACTAGCACGGAGGACTCCCCATCGGAGTAACCCCAATGGCGGTGCTGCCTGCAGACTGTCCCCAAATTCCCGACTCCCTGGGGTTCTCCAACCTGGCTGCACATTTTCATCATCAGGGTTTTTAAAAAGTCCTAATGCCCAGGTCACACTCCACACCAAATAAATCAGGATCTCGGAGGGTGAGGCTCAGGACCTTTAAAACTCCCCTGTTAAATCTAACAAGCAGCTGAACTTGAGAACCAGGGACTTAAACTCCCTGAAATAGGAGGGATGAGGTTTGGGGAAATCGGAGCCATTGAACTGGAGAAGTCTCCGGCAGGCCGTGGTGACTGTCTCCGAGGATGTGAGGGAGGGGCCTCCTGAGGACGAGGGACCAGGAATAACCGCATAATTGCTTCAGCCAACAGGCGTGATGTGCAGGGCACTGGTATTATTTCCTGCCCTCAAGGAGAGCCGAATGGAGCAGACCTGCACTCACAGGTCTGAACCCAGGGTGCTCTACCACTGAGCTGCATCCCCTGCCCTGTTTATTTATTTTGAGACAGGGTTACACTAAGTTGCACAGATGGACCTCCAACGTGTGATCTTCCTGCCTCAGGCTCCTGAGTAGCTGGGATTACAGTTGTGCACCACCTTGCCTGAAAAGTGGTTACTTTAACTCACGGATTTGGAGGCTCAGTGGCTGCCTCAGGAAAGGGACATTGTGAATGAGGTCACATGGTGGGAGTACATTCAAGAGCAGCGAGTGGCTTGTGTAGGAGAGGCCGAACACCTGGGATGACCTTGCTTGGTAGCAGCTGGCTCCATCCCCTCGAGGAGGCTGTGCCTGTGCTCTCACGACTTCCCACGGGCGCCCAGCTCCCAGAGGTCGCTCCCCCTCTTAGTACTGCCACGCTGGGGACCAAGCTTGCAGCATGTGAACCTCTGGGGAACGAACAACACCCAGACCATAGCACCAAGCCTGGGGAGGGCCGGGCCTGCTGGTGGCGGCCAGGTGGCTGCAGGTGAGAGGTGTGAGCGCTCCTCCATTCCTAGGAATTCCAAGTGACGCTGCGGAACCTTGATCTGCCTAACCTTACTGAACTAGAATCTCTACTGTGAACAGGAGCCCTGGACCTTGCCCAGGCACATTCAAGATTCTGCATAAATGTCCTCTAGCCCGGTGACCGTTCCACGCTCTAGAACCCAGAGCCTCCTTGCAGATGGAACCAAGTCAGTCCTCATTTGGGAAATTACGGCCAGCAGAAGTCATCAGCAGGGGCAGGCTAGAGGACAGAGAATGCATGGAGCAGGGACCAAGGTCAAGGGCAGGGAGCCTGATGGGGAACTCCCTTGAGGTCCAGGGTGCTTCGGGGTCAAGAGGGCTGTCCCTGACCCTTCCTCTATTCAATTCTTAGATCCTTTACACAATAATCTCTGCAATCTGTGGATGTTGGCACAGTTGACAAAATGGCCAGGCTAATGGCTCGACTTCAGTCACGTTTCCTCCTCCACTTATGAGATATGAGCATTTACAGATTGAAAGACATGGCTTGGCCATCAGACCTTTAGGGTTCTGCTGGGTCTCCGCTGCTTAGAGTCTGAAAAGCTGCCCGAGGCCCCTCATGATGCAGGTCATTGCTGGCTGATGGCGTTCTCCCTTCTCCCCTCGCTCCACGTCCTCTGCCTCAGAATTTCCAGCAAGCTGCATTCCTGACCCAAGGTGTCAGGGGGCCTCCTGGGACCTGCCAGCACTGAATCATTGCTGAGCTTGGAAGAATGCGCAGGCGGGGGCCCTCACCTTCCATCCCAGAGCTGGGCCAAGTGCAGGTCTGGGGCTCCCACGAACAGGACACCCACATGGCTGGCGCTGGCTCTGGGACACCTCGTCCCCGGCAGGCTGCACCCGTGAGAACACTGGCATCTCAGTGTGGGTCAGGGTGCGTGGCGAGAGAACACAGTGTGGCCCCGGGGAAGCCAAGGAGATGGCCTCGCAGGATGAGGAGAAATGAACCAAGGGAATTGGGAGTCTGGATTTCTGGCCCTGAAATCTTCCTAGTGAAGCACGGGATAGTTTCAATTCTGACAGTCCTGAGACTGGGGCCCATATTGTCCTTCAAAGTCAACCATAAGCCTGTGACTGAACCACCTGAGCTGGTTGACGATCCAGTGGCACTATGTCCCCCAGGAGGCTTCTTCTGTCCCTCTGTCAGTTTCTGTTCAGTGACCACTGCTAGGGCTGTAACAGGGACTTAGAGGCTGCTTTTGCTAAAACCACTGACCTTCACTTGGGCCTGCAGATGCCCAGGGGTAACCGAAGGCAGGACAAAGCTTGGCACCTCTGCCTTCATTTTATATGTTGTCTTCAGTACCTTGAACTTTGGATCTGAGTCCTGCTCGAATCTTGTACTCAGGCGTGCTAATCACTTAAAGAGTGTCCATCCAAAGTTGGTGACCTCACCCTTCAAAGTTATAGACACCAAAATAAGAGGAGTAACTAAGAAATTTTGACACGATAATCAATAGGTTGTCAACTGCCAGTTTTTGCAAAGTTCTCTTCCGGATCTCAGAGCAACACATTGAAGTCTCCAGTCATGACCCTCAGGAACAGCAAGCCTTGCAGGCAGTTCACCCATGATGACACGGAGCCCAGTTGCCCCATGACAGGAACTGAGGCTGCCCAGCTAAGCAGGAGCCATCATCTTAAGCCAGGAACCAAACTGAGTTTCACACTCAAGCAAAAGATCACCTCACAGAAGCAGAACTGAGATAATGGTCAGCCAGACTACAGTTTGAGCAAGAATGTTAATTATGCACACCTCTTGGCCCCTGCCCTAATTCTTTCTCTGTTTAAACTTGAGGGTCTTATCATGACCCAGAAGACAGTAGAGAGGATACTTGGTCCCGTGTCTTCCTGCTGTGACTATATGAATAAAGTCCTCTCCTACCTTCCACACTCGCTGTTTTCATTTGACATTTGGAATGAGTGGCCTGACCTGGTGTATTGGGACTTAGGACCCCCTGACCTAGGACTCTGATAGCAAGACCCCCACTACAGGCTGGTAGATTCACCTTACCAAGAATTAGGAAGTCCAAACCACCTATTGCCCAAGCTCACAGTCCCCAGCTCCCTGGAAATACTCCATGTGACTCAGAACCACAGGACCTCTGTCCCCAAAATGGTACCAGTGGCATGAACCTCCCCAGACCAGCACTTTCTAAGCATCTTGTCTCTTCACAACGTAGGTTCGACTGCTCATTAGCTTCTACGAGGGCAGAAAAGCTCAGACTAAGACCCTGTCCTTTCTTGACCCAAGATAATTAGTCATAGGAGGATCTGCTGCTTGTAGGAGAAGCCTCACTGACTCACTGATCCACTGACCCACTGAGCCCCTTGATTCATGCCTTCAAGAGAATCCCTATTCACCCGCTTCCCTGTGATTTTGCCCTGGGCTATGATCTTGTCCTTCTGCCTTGTAAAAGACACAGCCAGTACTTTTCCAAAGCCTGGGTATTTCATCTCCGGACTCTTCCTGCGGGCTGCTGCATTATCCTGACCCAGG